>NC_034598.1:33172550-33236091 GCF_900095145.1 Mus pahari
GAGCCCTCCCCTCCCTCTCTGCTGAGCCCTCCCCTCCCTCTCTGTTGAGCCCTCCCCTCCCTCTCTGTTGAGCCCTCACCTCCCTCTCTGCTGAGTCCTCCCCATCCTCTGCTGAGCCCTCCGGTGCACCTCGAAACTTTCCCTTCACAGTAACCATCATCAATCTAGGTATTCAGATCTGCCGCACCGTCCCAGGTCCCAGGCGTATTGTCACTCCTTAAAACACGATGGTTACGTCATTGCTTATTCCAGTTTTTCTCAGTTCCAAAAGTGAGTCAGATGTGCAGAGAAGTGGGAAGAAACACAGCGGTCGGCCTCGCGGCCAACCCCTTAGATTCAACAGGCCCGCTGTGTTTCTCTTTCTTTCCTGGTCTCATTTCTTTGCTGATGTGTTTGAGCCCAAGGCTGACGCACCTCCCCGAGGAACACGACTTGTGAAACAGCTATTTCACGCCTGTGTTGTAACAGCTGAGAAATGCAACAATGTGGTCCAACATGCATACATAGTCCATCTTTAAATGACCCCTTCGTTGTCCAGAATGACTGCTTGGCTTGATTTTTTAATGCAGGACTCCCCTGATTAGCTTCCCTATGCCAAGCCAGGTGCTTGCTAGTGCCCTGCTGGCCCGGGGACTGCACTGTGGGTCCCATGGACTGGCCATTTCTCCATCTCCTTCCCATTCCCTCTTACTGTGTAATAAACTCATATATTTTTGTATCTGCCTAATTATTTGGCTTTAAAATACATGGTAGATTTTCAGTCTTTTTGGTTTGGGGGTTTTTTTTTGGGGGGGGGAGGGGGTTCGAGACAGGGTTTCTCTGTGTAGCCCTGGCTGTCCTGGAACTCACTCTATAGACCAGGCTGGCCTCAAACTCAGAAATCCTCCTGCCTCAGCCTCCCAAGTGCTGGGGTAGATTTTTCTTGATGGCCTTTTCTTGTGATGTTCAAATAGTACTTTTGTTTAAGATTACCATAAAGACCCCTGAGCAGCTAAATTTGGTAACCGCTCAGCTGTGACATGTCCGATACAGTCCTCCGCTTGGCTTGCAGGGGGTGGGGGTTCTGCTCTCTGACTGTAATTCTTGTTCTGCTAAATGGCATTTCCTGTAAGGCCAAGTCGGTTCATTAATTTTCATAGGGAGCCATCTGTGGAAATGGTCACATTAAGGGAAGAAAAACCTAAAAGCTACTCCCCACGTACTTTCAATCCAAATTTGAAAGGGTGATTTACCTAAAAGTGATTGCTTCAACTTCAAAAAAAACTTCACGCTGAATATTGTTTGGGCAAGACACTCAATGGCGGGTCCTTAACGACAGTCTCTGTGCAGTGCAGGAAGCGCTTTATTAGCTTTTAAAGCTTTTCTGTGGCTGGTAGGGTGGGAAAAAGCTAGAGTCTTCGAGATCAGCAGTCTGTTTTGATTTACATACTAGACATCAGTTATTTCAATAATAGATCTGTGCTGAACCAATCAATAACTCTACTCGGTGTGATGGGTTTTATTGAATTGTCTCGAACACGCTTGTAACTATTATATTTATCAAGCGCATTTAGAAAGCCCAGTAACCACAGATTGCATGGCATGTTTTCCCATTCATGGTAGTCATTTTGATATCGGAAGCCTGTCAGCTACACAGTTGTCCTTGATTAAATATAGCCTCAACAACTGTTATTTAGTAGTGCCTTTCTTGAGGCGTTTACAATCAATGGACGCTATCGACAGAAATTGAAGGTAACTATTTCAAACTGATACTGGCCATGCCTGACGCTTGGCTTAATCGATGACTGCTCTATACACAGCTCAGACATCCCCACTCCCTCCGTGTCCTGTGGATGTGCTCATGCACCATCCCCAGACCTGGGTCAGCGATGGCGTCGGTTCTAAGCACCACTATTTTCATTCCCGATCAACTTGTCTTCATGACATGTTGTGAGGAAGGGAGGAAATGTTGCCTGTATCACAGATAACTCAGAGGGAAGAAAGTGACTTTTGAACAACATATTTTTAAATTCTCAAGATAGTCAGTACAGAAAGTGTAATTGAGCCCCGCTCAAGCGTTCTATTCTCCCATACAATCCTAAAGATTTTACTTCTGTATCTCCCAGTTGTATAATGACAAAATATATTTTAGATACATGTAGCCATATGTAGTTAATATAATAATAATAATAATAATAATAATAATAATAATAATAATAATAATGCAGACAGTGCTTTCATTTCCTAGTAGCCAGGATCTTGTAACCATCTGGGTCTAATTCCAGACAGAGAATTACCTGAATCAGTTGGAGTTTTGGATGGTTTTTGTTGCTGTTCCCCACCACACCGACAACATAGTTTATATACTGGAGAAACAGTTATTCATCCTACAGAGTTTCCCATCATCTGAATTCTTCTGTTTGCATCGCCGAGGTTTTAGAATGTTGGTTGGAGTTGGTATGGAGCAGGAATAGAGTTTGAAAACACATGTCTATATACAGAGGTGTAAAATTCATCTGAGCCTGTGGCTCCTAATGGCATCCACCTGTGGTGCTTCTTAAGGTCTTTTACTGCCAACTGCAAGCTGTCAATCTCTTAGCATCCTGTGTTTACTGCTAGATTATCTCTGCGGTACCTCTGGGAGGCAGCAGGATGAGCTGTGTGCATGTGTGTCTGTGTGTGCATGTCTGTGTGTGTTTGAGTACATGTGACCAAAACAACTAACAGCCTTCAAAAGTGCCCACTGAGGTAGTTTGTTATGTGTTTAGAATTCAAGGGTTAGAATTCAATCTAACCCTCTCCTTTGTTTTTCTTACTGATGCTTCTGTTGTCCCAGAGACTTAACGGAGTCCCTCAGGTGGTACACTTGACAGGAATCTGTAATCTTCAATTTCTGGTGTGACAGGAGACTTGAGAATCATCTTCTCCCATGGTGACCCAAGTGTTTTCCCCGGTGTTTTTTTTTTTTTTTTTTTTTTTTTTTTGGAAAGGTGCTTAAGGAAAACCATAACCTGGGTGCAGCAGTAGCCTTGTCTGGAGGGGGTGGAACCCATTTTAATTCAAGGTGATAAAAGCCAAAACGAAAGGTCCTCGTGGCCTCCGAGTGTGTCTTTGCTGCTGTGTTGAGCTCTCGTGGCCTTCCCAGGGAACTGTCCCATCTTACTGTGCAGCATCCTGACTAGCAAAGTCAGAGCAAGCTGCCCAGCACCATAATCCCAGGTCCACCACACACCAGAAGAGCCAAGTAGAAAGCATCATCGGAGATCGGGGAAGGGCCACGCATGCTCAGTGCTCTCAAACCAAACCGACGCTTTAGACGGTAGAAAAAGTAAAGCAGGAATCGGGTCGCATCCTCTGCTTCTCTCTTGGAATGTCTGTGAGCGATGCGCTTCGGTTAGACGCTGGTCCTGAATTCTGCACTGGTGATGCACTTCACCTGTGGTTCTTCCCCGGTCTCATTCTTTTCTTCAAAACTGTGCAGCCACTTCCTGGGTGCTAGATACTAAGTGGTCCTAGAGGTGGAACAAATCCCGTGACTAGGTCATTTCCAGACTGTTCGCTTTTGTTTCCTGTGAGGAGAGACATCAAGCGTCTGTCCTCGCTGTGAGTTCAGGGTATAGGTTCTAAAATTTACCCTGCTCTTTTCTCATGACTTCATCTTTGGAGGAGGATGGTGGCGATGTCACCAGTGCAACAAGCAGCTTGGGTGGACTTCAACACCTGACAAGCCACACGTGTGCTCATCTCATTCTTTGACCAACAGTGTTTAATTACAAATATTTCCCATTAGAGTATCTGGGTGATAAAATATAACTTAATCTAAACTGCATTTCATTTTTACTTGTTTAAAAAAAGCAAGCAAGCAAGCAAACAAACAAGCAAAAGTATTTGACATATGCCGTTACGCGTGTGAGGCAGAGGCAAGCGGATCTCTGAGTTCACATCCAGCCTGTTCTACAAAATGGGTTCAGGTCAGCCAGATCTACATAGTGAGACCCTCCCTCAAAATGAACAAAAGCCCCACCTTGGGATTTTTAAAATCTGTAACAGTGCCTATGGGTACCGTAGTTAATAGAGGATGTAGTATTAACCTATATTGTTGACCTGTATTTACTTGAGATATAAATGATCTGCTTCCTCATTCTCTGCTTCAAGTTGCTTCATTAGAAACGATACTTTTTTTTTAGATGTATAAACACTTCTGTGCAAAGAATGCGATTTTCTTTATTTAATAGTTGAATCCATTTGATCCTGTCTACAAGAGTAATCAGAAATACACGTTGAAGTGAAATTAAGTGGAAATAGTCAAAGGCTCAGAATATTTCTTTGACATCCCCCACTTGAATTCAACCTTCAGTTAGGATGTGAGCAGCATCCTGAAGACTTTCCTAGAGCTAAATCACCCTCTGCTACTGATAACAAAAAGTCGTTTTAAAGATCAGTCGGTTGTTCATGTGCGGTTGATTGGCTATTGGTTGATTGGTTGGGTAGTTGATTGGTTGGTTGGACAATTGGTTGATTGGATGATTGGTTGGGTAGTTGATTGGTTGGCTGGATGATTGGTTGTTTTAGTTGTTGTTGGTTGATTGGTTTGATGTTGGTTGGTGGGTGATTGATTAGGTACTTGATTGGTGGTTACTTGGTTGGTGGTTGATTGGTTGGGTAGTTGCCTGGTGGTTGGTTGGTTGGTTGGTTGGTGGTTGATTGGTTGGCTAGTTGATTGGTTGGTTGTATGATTGGTTGTTGGTCAGTTGGTTGACTGGTTGGTAGTTAGTGGTTGACTGATTGGTTGGCCGTGGCTTTAAAGGGTGTCATTTAGCAGGCAGTGTTTTACCTTTTTTATGTTGTATATATTACTTAACTGAGATAATTCACACAGTGTGTTGCCTACAGGTAGGAACGTACGAAGACCTTGTAACTGTGAGATCATTGGGTTGACCCTATGTCCCATTGCAGTCTAGAGACTGTCTGCAGCCCCTGACTTCCCAGTGACCAGCAGTCAGACCCATCCCAAGATTGCTGCCAGTTCTTTTATTTTGCAGTATTCTGGAAGTTCAAAGATACATAGCTACTTTCTGCAGCAGACGTGTTTCCATGGGATTCTAGAAGAATTAAGTCCTGTAGGAAATAATTCCTGGTATGGTACAGATAGTGTTCAGCTTCCAGAATTTACCCATTTTTCAGAGAATAAAGTTTTCCTTCTAACCCCACAACTTCCCCAAAACTCACAACACAGTAAGTGTGCGCTGTCACTTTCTCCCATTCTTAATCGGCATCTGTAGCTGTAGGCCCGTGCATTCTGTACACACTGCAGAAAGGTTAACTGCCTCCCTCTAGACCAGACTGTGTTCACAGGAGCCTTCCAGGAGCTGCTAGGTGTCTAAGCTGGGCTAGAGTTGAGTTGTGCTCTTTTGAAGAATTCTTTCCCTATCTTTATATCAAATACAGTAAAGTACGTCTCATTTTTCCAATTTAAAATCAAAGTTTTACTTTTTTAAAATGTTTCTAAAAACCGTCTAAATAGCCTCTGTGGCTCCCATTGTGTTTCCACTGGACAAGGCTGCCCTGGGATATTGAAAAATGAACCTTCTGTCCCAGACGTCATTCCTCCAACATTCTTCAGTCTAAGTCACCTATCCTTGCTGTTACTACTTAACTGTATGGGACATGGGGACTGGCCTCCGCCTTCCAGAACCATGAAAGTCATGTCATTGTCCTACCTGGTACCACTCAAAAAGGGGTTGAGATTTCCAACAGGACTGAGACCATTGTTCTTGTGGTAGAGTGTTATGCCCATCCTTGAAGGAATCGCTTGGACATTGGGATTTCTAGAAATCACACAGATCTTGACCTGTGAACATTACAAGTGAATGCAATGTAATGGAATGAATGCTATTGATGAAAACCTGTTTGAATAAAAACCTAACATTTTTACCACTTTAACCAATAACACCATAATATGTGTGACTATTGGGATAAAGAAGAAACAGACGTGACTGATTCAACTTTATGACTGTTGGAAATGCATTTGATATATAACCACACTAAAACCATGGCATACTGCTCTTGCTATACCGCAATTTTAAGATGTACTTAAAAAGCAGGAAGCCAAGATCCTAATGGCAGTTATGTCCCAAGAATATATAATTTTGAACATATTATCTATATGTGTAAAGTATACCCAAAACTCTTAATAAAAAAAGAAAATGTTTCTTGAAGACATTCTAGATTTGAGTTTGAATACTGAAAAATCTTCAAGTGACATATTTTAAATTTCAAAGCATCAACTGTAAGATTATACAGTTGGCATAGATGTGGTAGCTAAGCAATGAAAAGATTTGATCATCTCAGAGCTATTTTCTTAGAAACCACCAATTTTATTCTAATTTTTAGGAAACCAGAATTCAGGCTGTGGAAAAGGATTCAAAGAAAATGCACTGTTTCTCTCTCCTCAACACAGCCGCTGGGCGGGCGGTGAGTCACATCTTTGCGGCTGACAGCCTAGCAGACTTTCAGGAGTGGATGGGCGCCTTCCGGCAACATTTCTTTGATCTCAGTAAGTAGGTCTTTGGGTTCTCTAGCAATGTATTCATGTGACTTGGGAGGCTGGACAACAACCATCCAAATATTAAAAAACTTGTAGCGGGGATTTTTTTTTTCTTTTTTAAATTTCCTGAAAACCGTGGCCACGTACCACAAACCTTTTCCAGATAATGATCATCTCAAGACTGTAATGCTCAGAGGAGTCTCATTTTTAGTAACCTTCTGCTAACTGAGGATCTGCTGCGATATCATCTTGTGCTTCATGCACAGATGAGTTTCAGCCCCATGAAAGTCTTGTTTCCATCTCAGTGACACAATCCAGCTCCGTGCATAAAATACTTAAGGATCTCAGGTTTCCTTCTCCATTCCTGGGAACCTTTCTCACGGGTAGATTCTTGGCCTTGGCGATACTGAGCCACCTATGCATTATCTGCGATTTTACTTTGAAAATGGAGCTGTGGGTGACTGGCTGCTTCTGATCCAGCTAAGCCTCCCGTTAGAGTCAGCCAGTATTTCACAGCTACAGAATGCTAGAGACTCATGCCATAGAGTCCTCTGCAAGCAACGGAGTGATTTATGGACCACTGTAAAGAGGTGGCACCTGCTGCTCTCCGGCAGTTCCCAGGCCTGCTCTGATGTGCACGTCAGTGGATGTCGGGCCGGAGGCTGGGAAGGAGGCAAGGACAGGCAGCAAGTGTGAAGGTGGCTCAGTGTTCCATGCCCTGCTTACTTCTCGTGAGGTCCCCAGGAGGTAATTACGTGACTCTTCTCCTAAGATGAGGAAAGAGAGACCCAGAGAGGCCTGGGGTTTGTGGCATTGCTCTAGGGGAGTCCTTTGAGGTGATTTCCTTAAGCACCACCCTGAGGCACATGGTAAACGGCTAAGCTCTCCTCCAGGTGTGCAGCTGTCCTAACTAAGCCGCTTTAGCTTAAGTTGCTACAGATGGTGCAGGCAGGAGTAACTTCAGAACCAGCCTCCGTTCTATCGTGCTGTCACTCCGAGACTGGGTCTCGCTACATCCCCGGGCCCCTGCCTCAGCTTCCCGAGTGCTAACTCGGTAGGCACGCAGGGGTGGTGATGGTAATGAACACATGTAGCTCAAGCTAGCTAGCCCTTGCACTTGACATCCTCTGGGATTACAAATGGCACTGCTTAGGCCTGGTCCAGACCCTCCTCTCTTGCTGACGGTAGTTAGGATTTGAACTGTTTTCCTAGGCTCTCTGATGCTCAGAGTCTGACTTACAGAAAGACACTTATTTTAAGAAGTGATTCTTGGCAGAAGATGCTTTCTAAGGGCATAATGACAGAGAAGGTAGCGATGAAGGTACTAGGCTAGATCATTCTAGTCTGGCTATCGGTGGAACTGAAGGAGGGCCCACTCTCTAGGTAACTTCTCATGTGTGTCACTTTGAAGCTAAACACTTTTTCTTTAACCAAGTTGTGCCAACCTGGCATCTTTAAAGTGCAACTTCTCTTACATTTTATACTTTGTATGTCAATGAAGCAAAGCTGGAAGTGTTTATGTTACCTAAAACATTGCATTATAATGTAGTAATCTAATTTTCTTATGTGTCTTTTTGTCATTTTTTTAATTAATAGTTTGTGCCTCTCTTTGTCTCTATGTGTGTCTCTGTCTGTCTGTCTGTGCATATGGGTTTATGTGTATGTGTGTCTGTCTGATATGTATGTATGTATATGTGTGTGTATCTGTGTATGTATGTTTGTCCATTTGTATGTGTGTATGGGTATATATGTATTGTGTCTGTCTGATCTGTCTGTCTGTCTGTCTGTCTGTCCATCTGTCTGTGTGTATGGGTATATGTATAAGTGTGTCTGTCTGTCTGGTGTGTGTGTGTGTGTTTGTATGTGTGCATGTGTAGGCACGTGTAGGGTACAGCTCATGTGTGCAGGTCAGAGCACAGCCTGTGGGAGTCAGCCTTCTTCTTCCCCCATGTGGGAGAGCATTGAGCCCCTTGCCATTGAGCCATCTCATTCTAATTTTCTTAGTGACAAGCAAGCCTTCCTCATCTTGGTTGAAGTATGGTGTATAGAGCAAAGTAAAGGAGATATCAAGAATGGAGTAACATAAGAATAATTTAATATCTGGGTCAAACTCCAGTTCCTCGGCCCAGCCTAAGAATGGAAGCTCATCATAGGAGAGTAAGCTCATCAGAGTTCATGAGGAAGTGTTAATAAACAGGGGGTGCTTAGCCAGGATAGCTGTGGTCTGGAGGTTAGGGGCAAAGGGGATTGCTGTCTTAGTATTTGAGAGCTTATAAAGGAGCCATGACTCCTGATCTATATCATAGTCAGTGGCTAGGAATGGAAGAACAAAGAGAGAATGTTTAAACAAACATTCATAGGGTTTTTTTCCCCCAAATATTTAGTACAAATACTCAGTTACATGACTAGCTTAGCATAATAGATCATTGTAATAGGGAGCACAGACAATAAATATTGTGGTGGAGGTAGTAAGATGTCAGCAGGTAGCAACAGTCACAAGCCTGAAAACCCCAGTTCCATTCTGAGGGGACCTGTGGAGGAAGAAGAACCAACTTCTGCAGGCTGTCCCCCTGATCCCCACAGTAGTGTCAGAGCATACATGTGATTATATGCACGCGCGCGCGCGCGCACACACACACACACACACACACACACACACACACTACATGTCTAATAAGGTAGCAGCATTTTGGGAAACATCTTTAATAGAGACCAGGTTGTGTGAACACAGTATATCCTACCTGATATTAACCTTGCGTTGGCATATCAACAACTATCATGTATGTCTGTGTAAACAGACTTAGTCACTGCAGAATGCTTCCACTGTAAAATCGCCTCTGACATCAGGATACAGGATTTTGTTCCCAACCTGAGCATGGTTAATAATTCTGTTTCTAGTGCAGCCACGAACCACTTAATCTTAAGATTCCCCCATGCAGAAATCATCATCTCTTCACTGCCTGGCCCGTCCTGGAACCTGAAAGAGAAGTACTGGTCCATTTAGAATGAGTCATTATTTTTCATTAAATACTGTTTCCCCCACTGCAACAAAGAATGCAAAAAAAAAAAAAAATGGCTTTTACATATTTATCTAAAATAAAAAAGGGGGAGGGGTAAGATGCCAGGCTCCAGCTTCTGGATTCAGACCCTAGGGAGGAACCTTTGCAGCTGTGTCCTGGGGGGAAGGGGGGAGTTATTTCCTGTTGGTTTGCTGTGTACTAATCAGCATCATAATAAAATACCCTCAAAGGCTTTTGATGTGTCTTAACTAGTTATGGTAATGGATTCAAAATGCAGGCATTTGTCACCATGTGCCATGACAACAAAATGAATATGTAATAAAACACAAAAATGTCTTAAGATGTTTAAGCCTAGGAAAACTGCCTCGTGGAACAGATTGAATATGTGCATTCAGACCCCTGGAAGAAAGGGAAAGAAGTGTTAACCTTAGAAGGTGTCTGCTGTGTCGTCCTCACTTTTCCTTGGGCACGTGTGATTTCTATGATGTCATTGGATAGACACATGGCATCTAGGCAAATACCAGTCGTTTTCAGCCATAGAGTAGAAGTTAAGTCCCCAAATCTTAAGGTTTAAATAGTGACACAGTGAAGACTATTAAACGGTTCTCATTTCTTAATTGGAAATTGAACTCAAATGAAAGATATATCTGAGAACTTGAACTGTGTATTTCTTCCTCCGTCTGACAGCCGGATTTCAGTGGGGATTTTGTCTTTCAAACATCTGGAATAGTGATGTCTCTATCTACAGTGGAGAATAGAAGCTGCCTACACTGTCTTTCGACGTGAATATGACATTTAATGTGATTGTTGATGGTTTTGTGTGGTGCTGTACTGGCTGACCTGGGGATCTCAGTATCTACCCAGAACTGGTTTTTTCGTTTGTTTGTTTGGTTGGTTGGTTTTTAAATGAGTCACTCATGCAGAATCAGTTTTGGAAACCGGATTGTACTGGTTTTATATGCAAGCTTCTTGAAAGCTAGGCTTTATTGATAAACTGTTATTTTCTAATGCACACATGCACACGTGCACAAAGTACTGATATTGGTAGAAAATGAAATACATAGCTTCCCACTTATCTTTCAAACTAGCCTGCTCCTTCCTCTCTCTCTCAGGCCAATGGAAGCATTGCTGTGAAGAACTTATGAGAATTGAGATTATGTCACCACGGAAACCACCTTTGTTCCTGGCAAAGGAGGCGACCTCAGTGTATCTTGATATGAGTAAGTGGGTGGGGCTTGCCTCTTCCCAGCCACAGAGTGATGGAAAAGCAACATTGTCCACACCCCAGCCTCTTATCCTATTGACATTAAAATGCTAAACTTCTCAGGGCACAGTCAAATTGAATAATAATAATAAAAAAAGACTATGATTATAGACTGAGGAGCTCATGTTTATTAGATGAATTAATACAAAATTAATGAGTGCGTAGTTTTCATAGTTCGGATGCTCATGATCAAACAAAAAACTCTAGGCTTGAAAGACTAAAGTCCTTAGCTGATGGGATTCAGAAAATATGAACATACAGCCTCTAAGATGTAATTGTGTTTAGTTACTGTTTTCTCTGTTTTTTCCCAGTGGGTTTTGCTTTTGTTGTTTGTTTGCATGACAAATAGGGATATATTAATGAATGTGAATTTTCACCTCTGGTCAAAAATAACTAGTTAAGTCTAATTCAAATATCAGTCTTTCTCGAGTTTCTGTTTCACTTTCCCACACCTTGAAAGATGTTAATCCTGTGGGGTGGCCTCCCAGATGGTGCTTCCAAACATCTGGACTGTATCTGTCTGGACACTTGCAAGGATGTGTGTGAGCGTGCGAGTGTATAAACATATGCATTTACAATCTTAGATTCCAAGTGGTGACTTTAAAACATCAGAGACTCAAATCAGTAGATATTTATCTCAGAGTTCTTATTTTTCCCAAGGGAACTTTTACCCGGCATCCTTATCTCCAAAGTTAGTGTAAGGGTTTAGGACTCCTGCCCTGAGCTTTGGTTTTAGAGGATTTTGTCTGTTTGCTTCCCCTTTGTCTTTTACCCACAGCAGAGACTTCAAGGGTCTGTAGGGAAACCTGCTGACTCATTATCCCCCCATCCCCTTTTCCATAGGGACAAAACAAGGGTTTGAGTAAGAAAAGTTACTGTATAATAAATAGTTAAGAAGCACTAGGATGCCAGGCGTGGTGGTGCACACCTTTAATCCCAGCACTTGGGAGGCAGAGGCAGGCGGATTTCTGAGTTCGAGGCCAGCCTGGTCCTCAGAGTGAGTTCCAGGATAGCCAGGGCTGTACAGAGAAACCCTGTCTCGAAAAACCAAAAAAAAAGAAGAAGAAGCACTAGGATGTGTCCGCCAGTGCTGTGTGTGTGAATGCTATGCATTTTCTCTGTGTTTATTGTATAGATGATGTCTAAGTATGGTATATGAGAGCCTTGCTTGGGGGTCCCCTCGGTAGGCTTACTTTCATAAATCAATGCTTTTATTACACATCCTGTTCCCAGATTTTTAATGGTCATTTTAGGTAGAATATTGATTTGGAGAATAAGAGCTTATTTGGATAAAGTACATATGACCATTTGATTTTTTTTTTCTCATAAAGTTTCTTCTTAAAATTACTACAGGCATCGATTCACCCGTGAAACTGGAAAGTGTAACAGACATAATACAAAAGAAAATCGGAGAGACCAACGGACAGTTCCTCATTGGTCGGGATGACCAATCCACAGCACCCCCGTGGGCCGCAGTCTTCGATGGCAATCACGAAATGGTCATCGAGAAGAAAGTGTTGTCCCCAACAGGCAAACCGGCTCAGGCCCCGGATGGAAAAAGAAAAAAGAGGCGCGCTCCACTCCCTCCTACGGATCAGCTGCCCTTCAGCATAAAGACCCAGGGTAGCGGTAGCGCCAATCAGTCCAAGGACAACGCGACCCAGGCAGGTGTCTCTGGAGCCTTACATTCACCTTCAGATCCCAGACTGTCGCTGCCCATGCATCATCTCCAGAAACCTGTGGCTGCCCCTCGCAAACTTCTCCCTGCCAGGAAAACCAGTTCAGCGGACATTGGGCACACAGACACTAAAATCAGCCTTGACGCGAAGCCAGTGCCAGTTCCAAGGCAGAAATCCATCAGAGACGTTCTGGACCCACGATCTTGGCTCCAAGCACAAGTGTAGGAAGCCCAGACTGTGTAAATCCAGCTGTAAGGCTCTGGTCAGAGGCATTCTATGTATAAAGTTATGTAATTGTATAGGTAAAGACCAGAGCGGTTTCCAGAAGCCGTTAATAAGCTGTTAGGTACAGAAAAGCACCTTTAAACAGAGAATTAGATTTCTCCTTTCCTTCTCCTTTCCAGAATAGAAATGATTCCTCCCCTACCCCGAGCAAAAGAGGCAGTTTCTAGACAGTAGCCTACTTTTTGGAAGGGTTAATTTATTCCTAATTTAGTAGCAGGAAGTGAACATTCAGTGGGCAGAAGAAAGCATTGATTTTTTTTATTTTTATTTTTTTGAGAGTGAGTTTAGTAACATAGAATGTGTTCAATACAAGCCGTATTCTCATTGTGAGAATTGTAATACTTCATGGAATATTTCAGAGGTCTTTGTTTAAACCACAAATTACAGAATCCATCCAAGAAAATGTTTCTCCTCCGCTGCTTCCTGGAATTCGCATCTAAGGGTCCTCTGGTTTCTCCTCTGTTGTTTAAGTTGATGATCTCTAGGGTTGATCTTTTCAATTCCTGGGATAAACTTTTCAAATATTAAACTCTTTGTCTTTAAAGGGAAATTTGTAATCTGCTATTCAAAGTAATTTCCTTGATGAGCCCTGAAATCCTGTTGGCCGCTCATCAGCGAGGCGCATGCTTCTTGGTGAAGTGGCTATGAAATGTCCCCCCATCGCAGGGCTTGCTGTATGATGTTAATCTCCATCATGGCCTCTGGAGTTCAGGGAGACAAGTAGCCGATTAATGCCTTTAAATTTTTACTTAATACTTATTTTAAAAGCAGATGGTGGATTCAAAATTTATCAGGAAGGTTTAACCGCAGTAATTTTCAAGAATTAATCCTTTTTCAAATTTTTAATTAGATTTTCTTTTTTTGAGTAAGGGCTGATGTCGGTTATTGATATTGCCCGTTAAAAGTCATATTCATTCAGTAATCACATTGGCGTCATTTCCATAGGAGGTAATTTCCATGGCAACTAACCACAGTGACCCAAACAGGATTATAAATTGAATAGGGGGGATAACTAGCAAGAGAATGAATATCTTAAGTGGACAAAAAGCAAAACCCGCTTTTTATAATAACCCCTTTTGTAAACAAGAACAGCGGAACGGTTTTAAAATGTCATCAGAATTTCCAAGCAAAACTTCCCAGAGGGTATTAAAACAGTCCTGAGCAGACCAGGACCTCCCAAGCCCTAACGGGCACCATAAACCATCACAGGAAGGAAGGAGGCTCCAGACTGATGAGCTCTGTCCGTCTGGGTGGGAACTACATCCGTGTAAAATGGCCAACAAAGGTATTGATGGGACCAACCCCATCGTCGCTTTTAGATAGCAGAGGGGGATAGCTTGTCCGTTTTGTCTCGATTTTGTTTTTCACTTCTGCACAGTGCTGCTCTGACTAACAGGTAATACGTACACTATTGCTTGCCCAGGACCCCCAGTAAAAAAGGGGAACCCGGGAGCAGTAACAGCCCTCGGTGAAGGCAGAAGCTATGTGGAGACTCCTACACCCACGGAAACTTGAAGAATAGGTGGGCGTGGTTTTTTTTGTTTGTTTGTTTGTTTGTTTTAATCTAACAGGGTCTCAAAAGCTTTGGTGGTAATTGCCATTTCTTTCTTTTTCTATTAATACTTTATGTATTTAAGTACACCATAGCTATCTTCAGACACACCAGAAGAGGGCATCGGATCCCATTACAGATGATTGTGAGCCACCATGTGGTTGCTGGGAATTGAACTCAGGACCTCTGGAAGAGCAGTCAGTGCTCTTAACCGCTGAGCCATCTCTCCAGCCCCAGTAAAGTTTTTTTTTTTTTTTTTTCTAAATTTTTTTTTATTTTTGCTTGAAAATGCCTCTGTTAGCCCTCACCAATATCTTCAACAATGCCCATGAACTTTTGATGCAACCTCTTTTTTTTTCTTTTCTTTTCTTTTAAATTAGAAGATGCTGCTGGCAAAATTGCTTCTGATCCCTGACACCCAAGTGCCCCCTCCCCTCCACCCCGTGCCCCTCACTTACTGTGTTTCTCTATTGCAGGCCGGGTTTAAATTCACCTGCCACCTTGTTGCCCCTGGAAGAATTTAGGGTGTGTGTGTGTGTGTGTGTGTGTGTGTGTGTTCCTAGAAACACTCTGGAGGAGTTGTGTTCTCAGAGGGCAGCTTTGCACCAGGTCTGAAAACAGCCTCCTTCCCAGAGCCTCATGGTGGGTGCAGCTCTGCCCAACCCCCCACCAGTTCCTGGAGGTCCAGCTCTGTACCACTCTGCTCATAAAATGCTAGGCCACGCCCACCCCACACAACAAAAGAAGTTAAACCGGGCTCGTCCTTCTCTCTCTTCCTTCCCCCTTCTAACCCTTTCCACCTTCCTTCCCTCCCTTCTCTAGTTCCTTCACAACTTAAAAATATCTGGAGATACTGACTTAAAAGCTTCCAAGGAATTTTTAAGTTTTCCCTCATTTGCTGAACTAGAATGCAGAGCGGAGGGACGAGTGATAGGAAAGGTGCGGCAGCTTTGTGTGAGCTGGTTGTCCTCCAGTGTCCTTCCGATTCATTTCTTTGCTATCAGATCTTGATAACATTAAAATTGGAGAAACTTAATAGAAAAAAAAAAAGCCCAGATATTTCGTATTACCGTGCTTTCGATGACGGAGAGAGAACGTCTCCGGCAGTTGCATCTACACCTCTAGGTCTGTGCTATAAATTACTAACAGCAATTTCCTTATTTTGACATCTTTCGAAGAGAAAGAACACCCTTTTAAATGTAAATACACGCTTCTCAAGCTAAACTCCATCCAAAACACCAAGCACGACCCGCCCTTGTCAATTTCACAGATTCTTAACTGTCTGCACTGTTCCACACACAACTTTCAAACAGATATGGCTGTGTGGGGGAAAACCACACATTCCTTATCAATATTTATCTCTGCCTTTTAGGAGACAATGTCCCTCACTTAGCACTGTTCATTAAAAATCGATAGGAGCCGACTCGGCTTAGAGACCAGCGGTGCAAGGTGGGTAGGTGATGCTGGCAAGTCTTCCCTTTAGATACCTCGGCCACCTACTGTGAAGTTAATTAATTCAGTCTAAATTGAAATTATAGGGGCATTTGGTGTAGTTTGTGTTCAGTGCCATTTAAATGCAATCGCCTGTGCAACTCAGCAGGGGCAGCCATGTTAGAGATGCTGCAGGCGCCTGGAGCGAGAGGAAAGAGGCTTCTAGCGGTGAATTGTATCTCCTGGACAGAACTTTCCGGAACTCATCGGTACGTGCAAGAGTGCGTTGGTGGGTAGCAGTTAAGGTGCAATTAATGACCATTTACATTCTGGCAGTTGCCTTCTCTGTCCTGTTCGGTTTCAACAGCATTTCTAGATAGGCAGGGGTGGGCTTCCCTTTAATCTCAGTACTGGGGAGGCAGAGGCAGGCAGATCTCTGAGTTCGAGGCCAGCCTGCTCTATGGAGTGAGTTCTAGGACAGCTACACCAATAAACCATGTCTTGAAAAGCCAAAAAAAAATTTTTTTAAGTTTTTATCGAGAGACTGTCTCTCTGTCTCTGTGTTTGTGTGAGCACGCGCGCGCGCGCGCACACACACACACACACACTACACGCACATGCATGCATATGTGCCCATGGATGCCAGAAGAGGTCCTTGGACCTCGTGGAACTGATCACAGGTGAGCCTCTCTCAGTATCGATGCAAAAGAACTCCTCTGCAGGAGCAGCAAGTGCTCTTAACCGCCTGAAATATATGTTAACTACTTTATTGCTAAAAGTAGTTCTATGAACACTGTTGTTATAGATTGTGTATTTTCCCAGTTAACCACGGGGAGAAAATACCACTTTAGAGTTTTTTAAAAGGACTTTTTTTATTTTTAAATGTTACTTATTTGTTTATGTATAAGGTGTATATGCCACAGCCCACATAGGAAGTCAGCTGACAGCCTGGTTTACAGAGTGAGTTCCAGGATAGCCAAAGCTACACAGAGAAACCCTGTCTCAAAAAACAAACAAAAAAAAAAAAAAAAAAAAAGAGAAAGTCAGGTGACAACCTGTGGAAGTCAGTTCCCTCCTTTTATCAAGTGGGTCCCTCAAATTGAACTCAAGTCTTTGAGTTTAGTAGGCAAGCACCTTTATCCACCGAACCATGCAGCCAGCCCCCACCTTTGACTCTTTTTAAACGGCCAAATTTCACTTGAAAGTAGATTGCATTATTTTCTAATATGTTGATGTAATTAGCAGTGTTTCTTTAACTGTGTGTGGATCAAATGTCTGGATTCAAAAATATTAATTCTATCAGACTTTTTTTATGTGTGATCAAAGCTACTTGAGGGAAGTCACATGATTAAAGCTTGGGTAGTAATTAAAGGGCTTCGTTCGTGGAGACATTTTCTAGCATGTTCCGTGGGGTCCTCCTTCTGGGCTGGGCTGGTAGAGATGGATGGACAGTTAGCTTCAGAGGGAAAATCACCTCCAGACACTAAGAAATGTAATGTCCAGGGACCTTGGGGTCCTTCGTGGTTGAGCATTTGCATGGAACCCTAGTTAGAGTATGTGCACCCCAAAAGTCTCTGAGGGTACCCCGTTTCCAGGTTATCAAGCCAGGCTTTGCCCTGCCTGTGAGTCACTGGCCACAAGGACATACCTTCTATGAATCCTCCTCCCTCATAGTTAATTTATTATCACGGAGCACTTCAGGGAGAGAGGAAGAGCAGTGGTCACCCCTCCCTTGAGTCCCTCATTTCCTGATTTTTATTTCTAAGGGTGTTGCAGTATTTTAAAAGAAAATTTTCCGTTTCTCTTGGGAGCGAGGATAACCAGTCAGTGGGTGTGAATGAAGTAAAACAACTCAAGGTTGAGTGAATTAAGAAAAAAGAAAATTGTTACAGAAATGTTGGAAAGCATTTTTTTTTTCTTCTTCTGTGAGTGTAAGAGAGTTACTATAACGACCGTTACCTGGGTTATGGAAAAAGGAGCCTGTCTTTCAACTCCTCGCTGTTCAACCAGCCACGTTCAGTGAAGTCTTGAAATGGATTGTAGAAAATTCCCAAATGCAAAATGACAAAAGATTAGAGTTTATGTGTTAAGAGCAGGAGAGAAAGGGGATGGGAGGAGAGAGGTGAGGGGCGGGGTCCAAGAGGTTGACTGACAGCCCAGAGCTTTCTCATGCTCAGCACATCTTACAAGCATACAGTATGCGTCAATCATTCTCCACCAGCTGGCCGTCAGCTGGTCAACTTAAGCCTGTTAAGACCCGGATCATATTAAATCGTACCAAAAAGGCCATACCCAGCATGTAATCAACTCTGTAAAAAAATCCCAAGAAAGCAATGCTCAATAAATGATTTCTACTTTGGCTATGATTAGTGCCCCAACCTCAGTCATTGTCACATGCACAAGACAGCTGATAAACTGTGAAGGAAACTTACAACTTAAGGTTAAGTGGGAAATTAGCAGCCATATGTAATGGTACCATCGTTCAGATATTTGGTTATCCTGGCATCTCCAAAGGCCTCTGTGTGGAGCACCCTCTGCCAGCTGGCCATCAGCTGCTCAACTAAAGCCCGTTAAGACCCGGATCATATAAAATGGTATCAGAAAGGCCAGCTTGGAAGTGAGTCTCAATAACTTTGACAATGTCTTTGAAACATGTTTTTTACTATTGAAAGGTAAGGCGAAAGTCACTGGTACCCAGAACTGACATGAGACATGTGTCAGACGGCTAGGGAGGCAAAGACAGTGAGGAAGATTTTAACAGGATTTCATGGGAGTGGTGGAGGGGTGACGGCCTAGCACCTAACTATCAGTTAGTTACCTGTTCAGTCAGAAATGAATTCTACCGGAGAGTGCTGATGTTTATTTTTTATGATTCGTTTGTCTGTATGTACTGCGTGCCGAAGTGTGTGTGTGCATGCAGTGCTCATGGGGACCAGAAGTGGGCTTCAGTTCATCTCCTGGGTGCTGGGAACTGAATTTGGGACTTCTGTGGCAGCAAATGCTTTAAATTGCTGAGCACGTCATCTCTTCGGCCCCCAGAGTAGTAAACTTCCTAAATGAGCATTAGCCAAAAGAACATCTCTAGAAAGCAAGACTTTTTCTGTGCAGTCGTCCAAAGGTTTGTTTTGTTCTCCTAACTCGGCTCTTATTTGAGATCATTGTAAAATAATTATAAAGTCTGAACAGAATGTTAGCATCTTGGTACACTTGGTTATTGAGGGGTCTTTCCATGGAGAAACTTTAAGTCCTTAATTATAGTCCTTAAGAGCTCCTCCGGCAAACAGTGGACCTCAAAAGTAATCCAATTTCTCTCACGGGCAGAAGTCACACCCTATCCCAGGATTAGCCAGCCTCCGACTGGCATGTTCTTTGCTCTGGTTTTATGTGTGGTGTGTATGTGCACATGTTCATGTGTGACCACATGTGTGTGCATGAGTGTGGCCAGAGATTGATGTCAGGGGTCCTCCCCAGTCGCTCTCCACCTTACTCTTTGAAAAGCATGTTCTTTCATGGAACCGGGAGCTCACCAGTTCAGGTTAGCCTGGCTGACTTGCAGGCTCCGGGGTTTCTCCGGAAGGCTAGGATTACAGGTGGGGACAGTCACATGCAGCTTCTATGTAGTTTCCAGGATTCAAACTCTGGTGGTCCTCATGCTTCAGCGACAGGGAGTTTACCGACTGAGCCATCTTTGGCTTATTTTAAGATTAATTTTTTAAATAGAAATTTCAGCCCTGTTTCTGGTTCTCTTACCCATCTAGAATTTATTTTATTGAAACCAGCAACACGTTCCATCAACAACCCTTGTCTCTCTTGGCTGGCTGACTTTCTGGGCTCCTCTTCGTCTCTGTGAGTCTACAAAGCAATGTTTTTCAAAATAGTAGTTGTCTTAGTTAGGGTTACTATCGCTGTGATGAAACACCATGACCAAAAGCAAATTGGGGGAGGGGAGTTGGGAAAAGGAAGGTTTATTCACTCACAGTTCCATCAAAAACAGTGAGGGCAGGAACCCGGAGGCAGGAGCTGGTGCAGAGGCCATGAAGGGGTGCTGCTTGCTTGCTTGCTCCTCATGGCTTGCTCAGCCTGCTTTCTTATGGAAGCCAAGACAACCAGCTCAGGATAGACCCCACCCACAATGGGCTGGGCTCTCCCAAAGGAATCACTAATTGAGCAAATGCACTCACTACAGGCTTGCCTCGAGCCCAACCTAATAGAGGCATTTTCACAATTGAGGCTCCCTCCCTTCTGACAACTCTGGCCCTGGTAACTATCTTTGCCTTTGCCATGGGGAGGGGGAGAAGGAGGGAGGGAGGGAGGGAGGGAGGGAGAGAGAGAGAGAGAGAGAGAGAGAGAGAGAGAGAGAGAGAGAGAAACCATTATGGGATTCATCAGTGATATTTCAGGTATTCAGCTAGTAAATCTTGATACAAATCAAAGGTTACAGAAATCTTATTTGACAAGAGACACGGGCAGGAATGCTAAAATTAAGGCTGTTGGGGGGGGGCAGATACTCACTCCACAGCATATTTAATGAAGAGTGACAGATCAAACTGCCTCCCGGTAAGAAGCAGAAATGGGTCTTTGTTACCACACCTTTTACTATTATGAAACTCATGGTGTTCTGCCCACAGGAACACCCATTTACCCATTTTTGTGGTAACTCAGATTATTTGATCAGTTTATCTCAAGGCCCGCCCCCCCCCCAAAAAAAAAAAAACTTCCTGTGTGCTTGATAGGCACTGAGAACGCTCAGTCTGGGTTTCAACATGCATCAAGTGAATGAGTGGCTCTCCACACACTCCGTATATCATGGAAGCCTTCCTAGAAGTGGAGGTGAAAACAGCACTGAGTGCTTACTTAGGTGAAGGAGAACTGCAGGGCCAAGCACTCCAGAGACAGAGGCAGGTGGATCTCTGTGAGTTCGAATCCAGCCTGGTCTACACAGTGAATTCCACGACTGGCAGAGTTATATAGTGAGACCCTGTCTAGAAGTAATACGAGAAAGGAGAGTTGCGTGTGGTGGTGTACCTGTAACCGCAGCACTCAGGAGACGGAGGCAGAGGGATTGCTGTACGTTCAAAGGCTAGCCTGGGCTACAGAGTGAGTTCCAGGATAGCCAGGGCTACACAGAGAAACCCTGTCTTGAAAAACCAAAAAAAAAAAAAAAAAAAAAAGAGGCTAGTGCGTGGGTTCCTAACATAGCACTGTACTTTGTTTTCTTTCAGTTTGAAGTATTTTCCAGTCTCCTCTTTTGCCATCTCCATATGTGACTCCTTTGAGAATTTGACTCATTTTTTAAATGTTTGTAGATTTTTTTCCCCCTGCTAGCCACCTCCACCCCCATTACTAGTTTCTTTATAATATTATATCAGAGGACAGGATTTTTGTGACCTGACTCCTTCTTATGTATTGAGATTTGGTTCGTGGCTTAGAGTGTGATCTCTCTTTTTACATGTTCCAAGCTCACTTGAAAAAGAGTCCAGCCAGGCTGTGGTGGCACATGGCTTTAGTCCCAGCATTTGGGAGGCAGAGGCAGATGGATTTCTGAGTTCGAGGCCAGCCTGGTCTACAAAGTGAGTTCCAGGACAGTCAGGGATACACAGAGAAACCCTGTCTTGAAAAACCAATAAATAAACCAAAAAAAAAAAAAGAAAGAAAGAAAGAAAAAGAAAAACCAATAAATAAACAAACAAACAAATAAATGAAAGAAAAAGAAAAAAAAGAGTCTATTCTGCTGTTCTTACAGGGGTAAGAAATGTTCTGTAATTATCAGTAAGATCCAGTTTGTAATCTGTTATAAGCCTACTGAATTTTACCCAGGCACTTAGCCTGATACTGGGTTGGGGCCGGTGTTAAAATCCTAACTAGACCTATGGCTTAGCTTATTTCTTCCTTACAACCCTATCAGTTTCCATGTCAAATATTTTGAAAGTCATGAATATTTAGGGATTTGGGGGGTTCTGGATAAATTGATCTTATTCTGGTTCTGAAACGACCTTCCTTCTCCCCGGTCCCTCTTCTTTGCCTTAGTTTTCATTTCATCTGCATCTGTACCGTCTTACCCACTTTCTGTTGGTTAGCGTTTCTGTGATGTATCTTGTTTCTTCTTTTCCTGTTAACTCTAATTTTTCTTTAAATCTAAAGCAAGTTCTTCTTTTTATGGCATTAATAAGCTCATGCTACTTCATATAGTCTGAAGTCTGCGTTTCAAAGATTTCTTTCACTTTTACTTATCTATAGGTGTGCATATCTCTGTGTGTATGTGCACGTGTGTGGGTACCTACGGAGACCAGAAGAGGGAGTCAGCTCCGCTGGAGCAGGAGTAACAGACAATTGTAAGCCCTCCTACTGAGTGCTGGGAACCAAACTTGGAACCTTTACAAGAGCAGTAAGAATTCTTAACCTCCGAGCCATCTTGCTCAGCCACAGGGGTCAGCTTTCAAATGAGGCTGTTTCAATCTTTCGATTGATGTGCTATATAGCTCTAACTAGGCTATAACTTGCTTTTTTTAGACCAGGTTAACCTCGAAGCTCTTTCCTGATTGTTGAGATATAGGTGTGAGCTACCAGACCCGGCTGTTCAGTCTTTGTGTTCACATGATAACCCGTGTGACTAGGTTTAAATCCATCATGTCACTACCAGCTTCCTTTTGCTCTCTGCCTCCCCCCCCCCACACACACACACCACTCTGCTTTCCTGAGACTTAACTAAGTTTTTGGAATTATTCAGTGAATCACCTTTATGATGTTTAAGCTGACACTTTGTGTTGTAATAGCTCTCCTGGGTATATAATAAAAGTCATTTTAATACATAAACAATCAAGTGTGTCTGCTCTATTACAGCCTCATAAACTAGTCAGAAGAAGGACACTTTTTTTGATTATGTCCAACATGTGATACAGTTGCGCATCGTGCGATGCAAAGTCACATGAAGTATAAAGCATCAATCCCACGGCACATGAGTGAGAAGGGAGGGTTTAGCGATGCGGTAACCATGGGACATGCTGTGACACACTCTGTGTTCCACATCGAGATCTTTTCTAGCCTTTGTTTTGTTTATTTTTGCTCATAATCACACAGCTGGTCCAGGAGGAAGCTAGGATGGCCTCGCCTTCTAAAGCCAGGGTGTCCACCATTCGGCCAGGGATTGGAAGTCAGGGTTAGGTGTTGTAACGATCCCATTTGAGGATGTAAGTTCTTGTTATTGCTTTTATTGTTACTGTTTTCCCTGGGAAACCTGTCTGTGGTAGTTTAACCTTTGAGAAGTCCCTTGCATTTTTAATCCTCCAAGATTTGGAGAATCGCCCTATCTCAGAAGCTCAGGGAATAACCCCAGGTTCCTGCAAATTTATTGGTCAATAAGAAACTACAGCATTTACTGTTGTAAATATTCCTCCATTAGATGCTATATTTAACTCTGTCATCTTTCAGGGTTTCTGGCTTTTAAATTCCCTACCCCTCAAACTTTTATTAGCAAGATGTAATTTATTCATTACTTTAAAAAAGTATGATTTTTTAAAAAAAATTTTAGGATGTATTATTGTTTTCCTTTCTTGACAAGAAGCTATCAGACTAAATAATCAGACTTGGGTCTTTGGATCATTTCAGTTTGTGTGAATATACCTTTACAAGTGACTATCAAAGTGGGCCTTGACTTTTGCTGGTGATGGTGGTGGGTTTGAACCTTTGACAATATGTGTAAGCAAAACGACATAGCAGGAATGCTAAAAAGATACCCTGCTTCATCACCGGGGTGACATTTGTCCTTAGGGTAGGGAGGGGGCGGGGGACACAAGTGTTGGTGGCTTAGTGGGCACCAGACTTTCCTACTGGCACTATATTTCTTATCAGAACATTTAAAGGAGAGGAAAGGCATTAGGGGAGAGGGAAAGAGGAGGGAGAGAGGAGAGAAAGGAGAAGAAGGGGGAAAGACAGAAATGGGGGGAGAAGAAAAGGTGGAAAGGGAAAGGAAGGGAGAGAGAGGGGAGGGAGAGAAGAGTGGAAGAAGGGAGGGGTTTTGACTCATTTAATGTCCCTAGGAAATAGCAATTGCCAGTTTTATTAGGCATTGACCCTTGATTACTAGAATGTTCTGTGTGATAAAAGAAGAGACATTCAAAGCTCCCCACATAAACCAAAGCAAAGTGACTGTGCTCAGGGAAAGGGGTTATATGGTTGTTTGAGCTTCCCAGTCCAGCCAGCCTCTTGATTTTGTTTCTATGTGAATGAACAACTCATAGGTTTAGCCTATAGTTTTCCCAAAATTGAACCCAGGCAACCTGTCAGGGTGAGACACACAGCTGAGAGTCTTTGTTGCTAATGGGTGAATAGCAACACCCTTTTTTTTTTTTTTTCCTTCCAGGGAAAAGGAGAAGTTTGGAAAGCCTGCTCTGTCACCTGGCATGGGAGGCTTCCGGGTGTTTACAATTCTTCCAGTGAATGGCAGTAATATTGCAAAATGTGATTCTTTGTATTGTGTGACGAAATGTTCCAATATTTGCAAAACCTGTGTCAGCCAATCACATACCCCAGATTGTGGGTACATGAAGTTACAAAATCTACATGATGCAAAAGTTCAAGGGGGGAGTCTTGGATACTATTGTAACAGTACAAACTGTTCATGAACATGACTGTACTGCAACAACTATTCCTTGCCAGCTTTTGAAATATGACCAGAAGCAATAGTCATGTCACAAGAAAATGCTATTAAAGAACCTTCTCCCTTTTTAAGCTGGGTTAGGCCTTTATTCTACATGTACTTCAGCCAAGTCAGCTTACCACAACACATTAAGCTCAAAGTCAGACACTGAGTAATTTATTTTTAATCAAGCCATATATTAAAGAGATTTGTAAAATACAGACAGACATAAGATGATGTTACTCTTCTCACATATTCTAATTTATTGTTCTGGAATTTCATTTTAATCTTAAGACATATTAACATTAACATACCTAAGGTTTTTGTTTTTTGTATTTTTTTAGGATTTGTTTTATTTTTAAATACCTGTTTGTCCGTGTATGGGTATGTGCACATGGGTGCAGTACACATGGAGGCCAGAGGGGGCACCAGATCTCTTCTGGAGTTACAAGAGGTTGTGAACTGCCTGAAGAGGGTGCTGGAGACCTAAATTCCGATCCTTTGCAAGAACAGTGTAAGCTCCTAACTGCTGAGCCATCGCTCCAGTTCCAAGGGGAGTTGTTTTTACATTTTTTTTTTGTTTTGTTTTTGTTTTTGTTTTTCAAGACAGGGTTTCTCTGTATAGCCCTAGCTGTCCTGGAACTCACTTTGTAGACCAGGCTGGCCTCGAACTCAGAAATCTGCCTGCCTCTGCCTCCCGAGAGCTGGGATTAAAGGCGTGTGCCACCACCGTCTGGCTTTTGTTTTTACATTTTTTTAATGAATTAAAAAATTAAATTGAGATCTCTCTGTGTCAGTTTCTAGTACGGTATATTGTTGACAGCTATACAGTAGATGAACAAATGTTCCCTGGAGGGCCTTCAAAGGGATTCTGAGATCAGCGTGTTTAAGGAGCTGTTGATTCTCATTTCCCAGGCACCCCGAGTCTGCCTCCCTGATAACTGTCAGCCCTTCTGTCCATGGCAGTTATTTTCCTAGACCATGGTCCTTTGCTTCTTCTTAGATGGGTGTGTTGAGGGGCTGAAGGGTAGATGGAGTTCAGGAAGTGGGTTTTGACTCCACTGAGGCGTACCTAGTTTCCTCTTTCAAGTCAAATAGGGCTGAAGGATGGAAGATTACTGTCGCCCCATGTGTGCCAGAGAGGGCCCAGCATCCCACCTACCAGAAAGAACAAGGAGTAAATGTTGGTTTTCAGACGAGAAGAGAAGAAAGCAGATATGCTAAGGGGAGGCCCGAGGGGCAAAGAGGGAAACACATACCACGAGCATCCCAGAGGTCTTACATCCTTGACTTGAATAGGTACCCAGTTCAAATGTGAGTTCTAAGAGACGGCCCGGTACTATGGGCTAGGGTGGGTTTCCATCGGAATCTTCTACAGCTAATAAATAGCGGGCAACTATTCCAAATCATCCATTGCCACTCAAGTGGGGCCCATACAGCCCCTTATCAAATGCAGTAAGGTTTATGCTGTGCTCTACACTTTAGGGTTGGATTAAACTAGAAATATAAAACCCATGTTTCCGGAAAATGCAAGATGCTGTATCTACATTGAGGCTGAAAAAGAAGAATCACCATGGGCTACACACAGATTAATTACTATCTTCAAAGAATTACAATACTATCAAACATTCCTACCACAAAATTATGCTGAACAAAATTTAATCTTTCTGTGACTGTTCAAAAGAATTTAGGATCTTGTAATCCTCCAGGGACATTACCATTTTATAAATCACACCAAAAAAAATTTCTCATTATTTCTGCTCCCTGGTAGTTTGGATTCAGGAGAAATGGGAATTTACTGTAATACTTTGAATTATTGAGTTCTGGAAGCTCACAGCACTTCAAATATACATGCATTATATCACTTATCTTGCTCATGAAATTTACAAATGGAAACAGTTAGTAATGGGTGGATTTTTAGATACAAAGTCTGTTCCTTGAAGTTCTAATGAATAATTCTTCCATTTGGCATTTCTAAGCCGACACTGGCTTGCTTTTCTATTGCAGCACATAATATAATATACACATCAGCTGAAGATCAAATAGGCCTAAGGCTAGCAGCAACAAAATTTGAACTATAATTTTATTGTATTTTAAAGTATATAGTAATCTGATTCCACATTTCAGCTCATAAATGTTCTGATGAACCTGGATGGTACAATTTCTTTTCATATCAACGAAAACTCCGGTCTGACACCATAAAAGCCAATACATTTGCATGTACTCCTGGTTTTCATCAAGCTAAAATATTATTCAAACTGTACATAAAAAAAAAACTGTTTTAATTCAAAAGATGTTTTGTTCTTGTCTTCATCCTCAAACTCAGTGTAACTGTGCTTTCTATTTATGGATTAACTGTGACCAAATATAATATATTTAATATATAAATGACTCTTGCCACGCTTGCAAATATCTCTCTCCCTTAAAATGTAATTAGTTTCTCTCTGCTGCTAAAAAATTTAATGCACTCAAAAGCCAGGGCTTATTTCTGCATCTCCTGCTGTTTGGGGAGTATCTGCCCTCCCACTTCCAAGCACAGATAATCACACATGAGCCTAGAGAGAGAAAAAAAAATCCTCCATTTAGGAAACATGAGTCTGTACGAAATCTGATGTAACAGATTAATACAGAGCACGCGGTACATTCAATAGGAAAATGGCATTTAAATATTAATACTAGATAAATACACTCTTGCTTCTGTCCTTGATAATTTATAAGTCATATGCTTCTAGAAGGAAATAAATCATTCTTCGTTTATACCGTTGCTGGGAAACAAGCAGAAACACGCAAAACAAGGCCCGGCTTTCCTTCTTAGTCCTGACAGGGTCCGGTTTCGACCTCATTCTCTTGCCGCCTTCATCTGTGTCCTGACTGGTGTCCGATCCTACTCTGGTTCCCCGTATTAAATATATATTTCTCCAACCAATATCTGAAGTGGTAATGTTCCAACAGTCCAAATGTCGATTATGAAAACAAACATTTGCTTCTCGAGCAAATGTTTTCACACAAAGGCATTTGATTCCTCGTACTGAAGCAAACAAACATTTGCTCTAGGCGCTTAAAGCAGCCAAAAGTTCCTGCTGAAACATTTTGCAGGCTGGCTGGCTTTCCTCCCTGGAGCAGGACTTGGTGATGTCCGAGGGTGCCTGCGAGGCCAGTTTCTGGCCTTCGGAGCCCTTCCCAGTACACGGAGCCCACTAAGAAGCCGAAACATTTTAAAAGCACAGATTGGAAGACAATGTGTGTTTAGTCGTGATGTCTCCATTAGAATATGTCTTAAGAATACTTCATTTGTTAGAACAAATTCAGTCCTGGACCCCATAATCCCACGACTGAGTTCTTTGGAAAATTCACAAAGCCAGCTCACACATAAAACTACTCAGGCAATTTGATGGTCATTATTTATGCAGCGGCCTGCAAGGGCTCACTACGTGACTAGTTCTGCCACTTCATTAATGTTTATGTTCTCTCTTGAGCGAGGTCAGGATTATCCTTGTGAATATATTTTATTTAAGTGCACATCCGCTTCACTGTTGAGATGCAGCTTTCACAGAAAAAAAAAATCCTCTTGTTTCCGTATTATTTAATGCTTTTTTGAAATGAATCAATATTTCTAGGGAAGTAATTTACTTAAATACATGTTCTTTAAGGCGCAGGGAAATTGATTCTTTACTTCTGCTCCAAAGACATAGTATCCTAGCAACTGAATCAAGATTGATTCTCTGGCTAGTTTTTCTAAACTGAAAATAGTTCCTAGCTCATTTAAAAACAAACCACAAAATCGTCTTAAGAGGAATGAATAAATGAATGAATGAATGAATGAATGAATGTGGAAAGGGAACAGGGAGCATGCAGACCCAAGATGTCCTTTCAGGAGTATTTAGAAGAACATAGGACATTTTTGGGATCTTCAGAGGAAGCTGCTGAATCTGAGGCCAGCCTGGGCTATACTGCGAGTTTTTTGGTCACTTTGGGTGCAAGGGTGAGACCCTGCCTCACGACACAAACAACCAAGGATGCTGAACTATGCTGGTTAGGTATTTGCTTGCTTGCTTTTGTCAACTTGACACAAGCTAGAGTCATCTGAGAAGAGGGAACTCAGCTCAGAAAATGTCCCTGTCCCCATCAGAGTGCATGTAGACAAGCCTTTGGGTACTTTTCTTGGTCGATGTTTGATGAGAATGGGCTCAGCCCACTTCTCCTGGGATGTCTAAGAAAGCAAAGTGAGCAAGCCATGAGGAACAAGCTTTGGTCATGGTGTTTAGCGAAAAAAGTAGGAGCCCTGAAAAGGACGGACCCCTGTATTGGCTCCTTGCCTTAGGCACTGTTGAGTTGGGTCAAATGCCTTACATGAGGAGGTAGGTGGTGGTGGCCATTTTTGTGATTGTGGACTTGACCTATATTGTGACCAATGGCTTCCAGCAAAATAACTTCAAACAGTAGTGGGACACTGGGGGCCAGGCAGGGCCCCTGCAATGCTGATCCCCTAACTTACCTTTAGACTGAGTCCAAGGCATGCTTTGTTCCCCCCCCCCAACCCCCACCACCACCACCATAAACTTCAATCAAGAGCAAAGAAACTGAACCCAGTGAAAGGAGGGAGCCACTGGGGAGAGTGGGTCCCAAGTGTCAGTGCTAGAATTGTTCAAGGGCCAAAGCTTTCAGTGATATGGAGAAGGCGGAGTTTAGTCTGCGCTGTGAGCAGGTGGGGGAGGGGCAATCAAGGAGCTCTTAAATCCTCTGGGGACCTTTGAATCAGTCTCTCTCACCCCACTATCCATCCATGGTCATAATCTTGAAGGAGCTGCAGAAGGGATCCCATCTCACTCTATTTGGGCCTTGTAGTTAGAGATCTAGGGAAGCCAAGAATTCTCTTTTTTCCTTTAAAGAAAAATTATGTATATGTATATGTATATGTATATGTATATGTATATGTATATGTATATGTATATGTATATGTATATGTATATGTATATGTATATGTATATGTATGTATACACACACACACACACACACATATATATATATATATATATATATATATATATATATATATATATATATATAGAGGCATCAGATTCCATTACAGATGGTTATGAGCCACCACGTGGTCGCTGGGAATTGAACTCAGCACCTCTGGAAGAGCAGTCAGTGATCTTAACCATTGAGCCATCTCTCCAGCCCAAAGCCAAGAGGCCTAAGACCTCATTTGTGAAGATGATACTACTACCCATAGCACCCACAAGGCAGCCCACACTGTGCAGTAAGTGGTGACATTTAAAAGTAGAACTGGCTCAGCAGTTAAGAGCTCTGGCTGCTCTTCCAGAGGACCTGGGTTCAATTCCCAGGAGATCTGAAGTCCTCTTCTGAGCTGTGGTGTGCAAATGTATCCACCTATACACATAAAATAAAAATGAAATTAAATCCCCCCAAATCCTGAAGCTCTGTGCTGCAATAATAAAATTTATACCCATAGCTATTTAATGTTTCCATCAGTCATTTCAATATAGAAGCATAAGGAAAAATTGTATATGACGCTCTCTAATTTTACTTCTATTTCTTTGAGATCTTAGGTTTTACTTTCTCTTATCCTACAACATTTTATTCTAATGTCATTAATACTCGATTTTAAATCTTCTTAGACTCACTTTAGTGGAATTTTCTGTTGCTATAAATAAAAACAGAAACTGGAATTTCACTTCCTGTAACCAGTAAAGCTCTAGGTCCCCCTTTAAAAAAAAACTTTTCTTCAGAAGAAACTGATCAAGACAACTCAAATTACTTTTAACGTTTTTTTTTTTTATGAATGACAATGAAAGTAAAGTTTGAAATTTATTAGAAGCACACTCGTGTAAGATGGAGGAAGCTTTGTGCATATAATCAGTGAGCCTGAATCAGCATGAATAATAATCTTATCCCCAAGCACAGATCAGATGGACTGACCCCCATCATTATATTTTCCCATTTTCCAAGCATGGCGGTGATTCAGCTGACCTCGTTCATTTCCATTTCCAATATAATCACCGACCATCAGGGGCATTTTAGATGACAAAGGAAGCCCCACCCTGACGCTGGTGTGCCCCTGGGAGTTCTATGGGCAGCAATTTTGTTTTCTTTTACTAAAACTCGCCTGTGACAAAGTTGCAACTTTCATTTCCAGCCGCAGCCTCTTGGTGTTCAGCTGTTTGCTTATTTAAGAATGGTTTAAAAGCACAGCCTTTGGTTTGCTGGGGAAAACAACAGGAGCAAACAAATGTTCTGTTTACAGGGTTTAGCTGATGGAAATTCTAAAACTGATTCTAAATCTCTCTGTCAGTTTCTCTCTCCTAATTAAAATTAGCCCAACTTACTAACAAAATAAATATTTTTTTTTTTTTTTAAAGTGAGGCAATGGGGTGAGATGAACACATTTTGGCAGTAGCAGGAAGCACACTGTTTCTTTAGGCAGTGAGGTAGAAAATCTAGTCTCTGGATACCACCCGTCCTGTGAAATAACAGCGAAGGAAAAACAATTTAGCAAATTCTATTTATTTTTCACAGCCAAAGTCACGATTCTCTTCCCACAGAATCGAGCCTTAGAATCTTGATATCAAATTTAATAGTACCAGATTCTTTATTTTCCAGAATAAATAGATTTGGGGACCCGGCCAGTGGAATTTTCCACTTCAATTAGCCACAGTGGGGAGTTTGCATTGTTACACAATTGTAATGAAGTTTAGTAACAAGCATCACAATGGAAAATTAATAAAAGCTCAGCGTAGCCCAGCCCATTCAAGTAATTGTCAATTAAGGCTACAATCAATATGGAGGTAATAGCTCATGAATACAGATGCTTGGGTATTTACTTCATTAGCATCGCGAATGGATGTGACCGTTTGGCATAAGCACGGAAGACGATCTCATAGATTGGAGGTACTCAAAGTTGGAGACCTGGCAGTCAGAGACAACCCCAGGATGTGAGTTTGCATGTATGCACATGTCGGAGAACAGCCCGCTCCCATCCAGAGAAGATGTTACTAGAAGGCTCTAGAGGTTCATTCCAATCTGGAAACTGGAATCCTTGGAGATTACCTTGCTTTCTTTTTCTGCATGGGGGACACAGATCACTTTACGTTTATTTCTATCTTCCCATTTGCCTCAAGTCCCCTGTAGATAATTTTTTTTTTTTCCTGTTGTCAAGGACGTGGCTGTGGAGCCAGTAAGTTGGCTCAGCATGTAATAGCACATGCAGCCAAAGGCTGACCCCTTGAGTTCAATTCCTAGAGCCCATGTAAAGGTAGAAAGAGAATAGACTCCATGAAGCTGATCTGTGAAACACACACACACACACACACACACACACACACACACACACACACACAGGGGACAGGGCGAGGACAGAGAGACAGAGAGATAGACAGTGAGAGAGAGAGAGAGAGAGAGAGACTACTATATCTTCTAGTCTCCATCATAGCACCAGACATTGTCCCCGCAGCTAAAGAATGATCTATAGTATCAGGCACTGCTGGCTCTGTGTCTTACTGCTCTGCCCTCACATGCCTCTTGCCCCTCCCCCTAAAACAAAGTCGTGCACAGTAGAACATCAAAGTGTATTCTGGAACCCGGGAATTGCATAGAACTACGCCGAGTGGGTGGAAAATGGTCATCTGGGGTGTGCTGAGCAGGGCGTGCTGTCAGTTTTCCCGCTGGGTTGGGTCAGTGTGACTCCAATCCTGTCAGCCAACAACTCAACCCCATCAATCCCATTGCCACCCAAATAATTTATTTACTTGGCCTGATTATCTGAGAACATATGGACTTTCATCCTCCATCAGAATATACAGCCAGTGGTTTCTTCCTGGCTCTGGGTCTGTTTGTCCCCTAGATGCCCCTAGCTCCACCCTGTGTCACCCTTCAGTTCCCTGTGAACTCTCTCAGGACACATGTATGGACAATGCTATCGAGTTAAAAAATAGGAAGCTAGGCTTCAGAAGCAACTTTATGTGGGCTTAAAGAAAGGCCAGCTATGCCGCTCAGCAATGACACACACCTTTAATCCCGGCACTCCGGAGGCAGAGGCAAACAGATCTCTGTGAGTTCGATGCCAGCCTGGTCTGCAGAGCACGTTCCAGGATAGCCAGGACTGCACAGAGAAACCCTGTCTCGAAACACTCCCACCCCAAAGAAAAAGAGAAAGTCAGTAAAAACTCAGTGGGACTCCATTGTCCTATCTAGGAATGAGATCAGCACCTAACAAGACAGGGAGCTTAGCAAGGGACAAATGTGTCATCTAACATGCTGAGCATCTAACATTAGAGTGTAGAACAGGAAATGTTTGCACACAAAGATCTAGGTTGGAAAATCCGGGGCACTGAAATAACACTAAAAGTTATTCAGTGAAATGATGATGAAAAAGAAATGTGAGTTTTTCGTTTTTGTTTTCTTGGTGGTGTTTTGGTCTTTTGTATTTTTTTATTTTTGGTTGTATTGAACTCACCATGTTCTTCTTTTCCAAGCCTTGTTCTTCATGAGGAAGCCATTTGGAGTCTACACAATGATGCCACAGCTATCTGGTTATTCTTCCAGGCTGACTCAGGAGGGGCTGAAAAATGGGACACACACATATGTACACACGCATACACACACACACACACACACACACACACACACACACACACACACGAGGTGCTTTGCCTGTCATCTCATATGTTAACCATCAGTCAGGGGCGATGTTTTACAATTCTGTTGGAGAGCCAGGAAATGGGGCACCCCAAATAGAGGGGCAAACAGTCCTTGGATGTCTCCACCAGAGCCTGCACACATTTGGTAAGGCTGCCTGCTACCAGATGCTTTCTTCTCAGGCTTAAAATACAAATTGTTTACTATAGCATTTCATGAAGACTCTTCTTCCACAAACAGTCCTCCTCCGTAAGTCCTCCCTCATCCAGTTCCGGGGGCCCCTGAGATTGCTCTAGGCAAGTTGTCTGGACCATCAGGGGGAAGCTCCCTCCTTTCCAAGGTGTGTGGGATGCAGATGCTCACTGCTCCCGTGATGCTCAAGCATCACTGGACACCTGACAACCCCATCTTGCTCAGGGTTCCTGTGGTCCCTCTCCACTTGTGAACTACCATCATCAGTAAGCTGCTGGGCAGAACACATCCGCAATGTCTGCCCTCCTGGCGCAGTCCCAGTGAAGGACTGATGCTTAGACGAGCCTTGCTAATGCTCTTGGGAGGGGTGTACCAAGAAACAGCCACTTGAAAGTCATGGCTGCATTAATTTATTTACTGCCTCACAGACAATCCCTTTATGAGGACTATTAAAGACAAAGTCTTTGATGTATTAGATAGATCTAGGCTTTTCCTGAGCCACTGGCTTCTTGTTATTTTGGGGTTTTGTTGTTGTTGTTTTCCGATAATCTAGGAAACGACTTTTTTTTTTTTCTGTTTTCACTGGGAATTAGGAGATTCTGTATTTTACCTTAACTGAAAACCATTCATTGAGGGTCTTGTTTAGATTTGTCTATTTCATCTCATGTGTTATAAGTGTTTTGCCTATAGGTCTGTATGTGCCTGGGTGCCACACAGGTCAAAAGAAGACATGGAATTCCCTGAAACTCATCCTATGGATGGTTGTGAGCCACCATGTGGGAACTGGGACCTCTGCAAGAGCAGAAAGTGCTCTTAACCTCTGTACCATCTTCCGACCCATAATTGAGAATTTTAACCAACATCTTAAAGCTTGGGTCTATTGTATTTTCACATTTTCTTGATGGAATTTCATTTCATTTCATTTATTTTATTTTTAAAAAAGATATGCAGCTATGCATGCAATACCAAAACCATTTTGGAGCCAGTTGGTGCATAAATAACTAAAGAACAGACCATTTGTTCTAACATTCACTGGGTGCTCTCTAGCGGAACGGGTTGGTGGTGAGGTCTTCTGGACAAACCCAACGGAGAAGGTGTCTTTGGGCAGTCAAGAGCCCTTTGTGGGGGACTCCAAGATGCAAACACCACCGGAAACACTACACGCTTGGAATTATCAAAGCCAGAGCAGCACACAGGAAGACAGAGCTAGGGACTGTGTGGCAAGGGGATGGCCCCTGCTTCTCTTTCCATACTTCTGGTAATGGGTGGGGCTTCCTTTTAGCACTAAATTTCCAGCTGCAGTGGCTTCCAGAAACTCCAAACAAGGGAAGGGCATGGAGAATAGATAGGGAGAGAGCTCTTGATTCTCTGCGAATCACCTAGTTTTTTACATCACACTAAGCATAAACTGTAAGTTCCTCATGTGGGTCTACAGTAAACAGAACCTTCTGGCAGCCCTTATTCCCATCTCCGTGGTCCTCTTGGCCTTGCTTTCTGTCTTCCCTCGGTCGTCCCAGGTCTGAATGTAGTGCTTAACATTTAAAGATTAAACTTCTCTGTTTGTGTTTGTGAGAGGGAGCTGATTCTTCAAGCTGATTCTTCTCCCTGGGGTCCTGGTTCAGTTGCTTTGGCAACAAGTACTTTTACCCACTCACCAGCCCCAACCTGGACATCTTTGTCCCCATAATACAGAAAAGGAATCTAGGTTTCAGGTCTTTATCCAGCACCTGCTTGTGGACGTTGTACATCGTGGTGCGCACTAGGCTCCGCACCACGATGTACAACGTCCACAAGCAGGTTTCAGGTCTTTATCCAGCACTCAGCTCACATTGTAACTTTTTTTTTTTTTTTAAAGATTTATTTATTTATTATATGTAAGTACACTGTAGCTGTCTTCAGACACTCCAGAAGAGGGCATCAGATCTTGTTACGGATGGTTGTGAGCCACCATGTGGTTGCTGGGATTTGAACTCTGGACCTTCGGAAGAGCAGTCGGGTGCTCTTACCCACTGAGCCATCTCACCAGCCCCATTGTATCACTTCTTATCATCCCATTGGGTGAATGGTGTCCAGCTGAAAGCATCAACAGCCCAAGCCCTGGCTTATCACAGTGGATCCCATAGCCCCAGTGTCTGCTTCCCACCACTTTCATGGATGACTGCTACAAGGCTAACTGCAAAGAGCCGAGGGTCTCGCTGAGTATAGTAAGCGAAGTCCTCGAAGCATCTTGTGGGTGGGGGTGTCAAGGGTAGGAGGGTGATAAGATTTTGTCTAGTTTCGGGTGGTTTTGTTGGTTTGTGTGTTAGCATGTGTTCTCATATATGCAGCACATATTTAAAGATATTAAAAGATGTCTTTTGCCTGCACATATCTAAGTGTACCACATGAATGTCTGATATCCATATGTAAATATATATGTGTGTACATATATGCACATATGTGTATGTACATGTGTATATATGCACATGTATATGTGTATATGTTATATGTACATATGCATGTGTGCTTGCATGCATGTATACATGTGTGCTTATATGTTTATATAGATGAATGAGGCCTTATATTTGCAACAGTATAAATTTATAAGCATATGATTCTTACTAAAACACACTCACATACACACATCCAGAGAGAGAGAGAGAGAGAGAGAGAGAGAGAGAGAGAAAGAGAGAGAATAGACACACTGACTGGCAAGGGTCAGAAAACGTTAACACTTCTTAACTGTGGGTGGAGAAATGATGGCTAGCTTTTATTTTTATTTTTCATACTTCTCTGTATTTCTGATGCTGAATGTATGGGTTTTTTAGCATGGTATTTTAAAATGTCACTTCCCTGTTTGGGGGTGGAGGGTGGCGGTGGAAGAGTACCAGATAAGTACACGATGCCCAGTTAAATTTGAATTTCAGATAAATAACATTAATTTTTAAAAAGTATGTTCCCAGTATCACGTAACAGCAAATACTCAAAAGGATTAATTGTTCCCTAAAATTTAGAGTTTGCCTGGTGTCCAGGGTTTCGTTTTTTGCTGGATCCAGATACCCTAAATCCTGATAACCTAAGACCCGGGGCAGCTCCTCAGGTCTCTGGAGAATTTTTCCATCCGTGTGCTCTGTTCCCACCTCCGATGAGACTGTGGTGTGTGTCTCCCACCTCCTTGGCAGCCCTCAGATTCTCATATGTCCTCCAAAGCTACTCTAGATTCGAGAGGCCGTGGGTGGTGTCGCAGCCGGGTACCAGCTGTCACGGTGTGCTAAGGGATACCCACGCCCCGAATGTGCTTCTCATGACTCTCCTGCCCTCCTTGGTGAGATTAACTCGATCATCAAGCACCGTGAGCATCCTGAGAGCTGTATAACCCCACTCCTCACTGCTGGGCCTCTCTGTGCATCAGCTTTGTTTCTGAGGTACAGGCCTGGACTCTCCTCCCTATCCATGAGGCTCTGCTGCAGAAACAACAAGCATGCAGGCAAGATGGAGGCTTTCTAAACCTGATTCTGAGGTGTCAGAATCAGGCCTTCTTGCTCTTCGTCTCTGAGTCTTTGACAGAGTCTAGGCTCAGACAAGAAGTCCCCTTCTGTCAGTTGAGAACCCTGGGGTGGAGAAAGCCATGTACTAAGAGCCACAAAGCTGACAGAATTGTCCTTGCTTCTGAGAGACTGCCCTTCGGCCTCACATTTCCACCAGGACACATGGACATCCAGAGTGGCCTTCTTTGGGGACCCTGGCCAGTAGTCCAACACCAGCATCACCCTTGGGGAATCTTAACTCACTTACTGCCTTGTCCTCTGGAATAGCCAAAGCCCTGGGATGACCCCAAGTAGAGACGCCTGGGAGATAACACTGGCCATGTAGTTGGTGACCCACTTACCAGGACATGTGAACATGAACTTCAAAAGTGTTGGTGATTAACCAGGGTTGAAACATTGGGCTTTGAACACACCCCTCAACTCTCCAGGCCCCTGTTCATCTTGGCAAGATGGGTGACTTCAATCAATGCCAAGAAAAAGCTCTTTTAATGTGTCAGTCTCATGATATGAAAGTTAAGGGTTTATTTATTGGGGGACCCATTTCCTGTGCTAGAGAAGCATAGTGGGGACTCAAGTAAGTGAGCCTCATTGATTGGTTCTGGCAGCTCTTATCCACATTGTTATTTCTTTAAAAGAAAAATATTTATTTATTTATTTATTTATTTATTTATTTATTTATTTAATGTACATGAATACACTGTCATTGTCTTCAGACACATCAGAAGAGAGCATTGGACCCCATTACAGATGGTTATGGGCCATCATGTGGTTGCTGGGAATCAAACTCAGGACCTCTGGAAGAGCAGTCAATGCTCTTTACCGCTGAGGCATCTCTCTAGCCGCCCCCCTCCCCCAACTGCTATTCCTATATTTTATAACCGCTCTCTACATCCAGAAAAATGGGTTCTGGATTCACCAAGAGGTTAAGTGATTTTTTTTTTTCCTAAAAGGTTATTCCGGTAGCAGGTGTAGCGCCAGGATCTGAACAGGGATTGTCATCCAGTGAACACAGCTGCAGTACCATGAAGTTCTCTGTGATTAGCTCTGAGCTGCAGTATATGTGATGGCAGGATGGTGGGGGGTGGGGTGGGGGGGAGGTCTCTGCTCTTTCTGCTGTGACTGAGCTACAGGCTGGGAGGGTGAGAAAAAGCTTCACCCAACTTCCACTTATTGGAGATAAGTGATAGAACATCTATAGGATCATGTGTTCCAGTAGGCTCCTCACGTCCATGGTGATAGAACATCTATAGGATCATGTGTTCCAGGAGTCTCCTCNCACGTCCATGGTGATAGAACATCTATAGGATCATGTGTTCCAGTAGGCTCCTCACGTCCATGGTGATAGAACATCTATAGGATCATGTGTTCCAGTAGGCTCCTCACGTCTATGTTCTAGTTCCCAAAATACCTTCAAGGGCCTTCCCCCTGCTCCCAAGGGTAAGAAAAGTAAAAGTTGAACATCTCAGCTACTCCACCAATTTAATCATCTTCCCAGGAACAGGACTTGACAGGATGGTGGGGAGGTGAAGACGTGGGCACCATGTTTGCCTCAGTGAAGCCATTGAGAGAGAAAGAGGTGTTGTGAAAGGAAGAGACAGGAAGTGTGACTCAAGTCTAGAATGAAGTGAGCAATCAAGTAAGTTAATTTCCTGGCTACAGTGGGCTCTTGCTGTTTTGGGGCTCTTCTGAAGAATAGTCACAAGAAAAATGTTAAAAAATTATATTGGAAACGACCAATAGCATAGAGTTTTGTTAGGTTATATATATATCTATGTCTATGCCTATATGTCTGTGTCTATATATATATATATATATATATATATATATATATATATATATCATATATTTCAATTTGTATGAACATCTGGCATTTAAATGGTATTAGCTGTTCAGTTTGGAGAACCAAACCACTTTGGAGTCCAGAACTGTCCATGAAGTTTAGTCACAGAAGTCTTGACCTATTTGGATGGTGTCAAGTTTGACTCCCCAAGAACAGTATGAGTTAAGAGTCATGAGAAAGTGCTTGGTTAAGGAAGAGGCCCCTGAGGAAGACAATAAGGGTGTGGGGAGAACAGAACAAGATCACCAAAGAGCCGAACAAAAAGATGAAGATGCTCTGGCCCCACAGAAGAAATGGGGGAGATGTCCAACCCGAGGCAGGAGACATAACTGATGCCCTTAATGAGGGATGTGGGTGAAAATCCAAAGTGCCTTCCAGCTTTGTCCTAATGCAGGCAGGGTAGCTGCAGCCTCAGATTAGGTCCCTAAAGATCCCCAGTGCTGCTATAACATTGCCCCTCTCTTTTCATTCCTCGAAACACAGATGCAGCCTCTCTCTGGAGAGAGAGAGAAAGTGGAGGACCCCTGTGGAGCTAAGCTTGTTCTCTTCCATTCTTAAGATGAGATGAGCAGAGGATCTAGGGTGAGGCCCAAGGCTGGGTGGAGAGAGAGAATTCTCCCTGGAGAGAGAGTGGGATTTGCAGAAGTCCCGTGAGCTTATCTGCTCACTCTGAGGGCGGAGCTCACACACAGGAGCTGGATGCTGAGACACAGAGAAGTCTGATCCGGGGATGACTCAAGGCAGTGGTGGGCCGAGATACCTGAAGCTTCTGGGGCACAGCCCTTCAGGGACAGCAGGGCATAAAGCAGTCATGAACACGCTAAACAGCAAAGGCTGAACGGAGCTCAATGGAAGAATTCTTGCTTAGCATACCTGAGGCCCTGGGTCCTATCTCAGGACATACATGCACAGTTGTGCTCTTCCCCCGAGCTTTGAATGGCCTAAATCAGACTTTGTTTTGCCATAGTCAGCTAGCCCTAGGTGAAGTCTACCGTTCTACCACATCTACAGCTTCCTGCAAGAAGCCACTACCTGCCGGGCAGCTGACCTTGTCTTCCTGACAAGATCCAGGCAAAGTGATGAGATCCTGGCACAGTGGGGGATGGATTTCCCCCTTTAAATTCAGACTTAAGAATTAAACATTGGAGCCAGGCCGTGGTGGTACATGACTTTAATCCCAGCACTCAGGAGGCAAAGGCAGGTGGATTTCTGAGTTCCTGGTCTACAGAGTGAGTTCCAGGACAGCCAGGGCTATACAGAGAAACCCTGTCTCGAAAAACCAATATATATATATAGAATTAAACATTGGGCCTTGATCAGAAACTTGGTCTTGGTCTCATTCCTCTCTCATCTGTCCTTCCCATCCATCCCCAGCTTTCCTTTCAGGAACCCAGTTCTCTGTGGCTGCTGGTGGCTACACATGCTCATGTATACACACCCCAAGAGAGAAAGAGAGAGAAAGAGAATGAGAGAGAGAGAGAAGCAAGAGAAGAGAAGGGACATCTGTTAGTAGAGAGCCCTGGGAAGTTCGGTTCACAGGCTGGTAAACTGAGGGCTTCTCCATAGCGTAGCCAGAGGTTCTAAGACATAGCCACAGTACTTCCTGCTAAAACAAACACAGGGTGACTCATAGAGAGAGTGACAGAGACAGAGACAGAGAGAGAGAGACAGAGACAGAGAGACAGAGACAGAGAGACAGAGAGACAGAGACAGAGAGAGACAGAGACAGAGAGACAGAGACAGAGACAGAGACAGAGAGACAGAAAGACTGAGGTAGAGCCACAGAGACAGACCCTGTAGATGGGGTATTTCAACACTGCCCAGGCTGACCCTCAACTCCTAGACCGGAGCAATCCTGCTCCAGCCTTCTGAGTAACCGGGATGACAGATGTGTGCCTAGTTAATTAAACGTATTTGTAAGTATGATTAATAGCCAAGACAGAAGAAAATGGAATAAAATGAAATGCTCAATTAAAACCAGAGAAGGATAGAAAAAGAGACTGGAAAACAAAACAAATAAGTCAGAAGGAAAGGGGCAGCATTAGGAAACAGAAATATGGTAGCTATTAATCCAACTATGTCAATAGCCACTTTAAATGTCATTAGTCTAAAGAAAAAAAAGCCAGAGATTCGCAGGGTGAATAAGTAACAAGACCCGGATTGCTGTGTGCTGTCAGCAAGAACCTCACTTTTAAATTTAAAAACACGCAGCTACGCGTTAAAATACCAAAAGAGGGGCTCGAGCGATGACCCCGTGGTTAAGACCACTTACTGCTCTTGCCCAGGACCTGGGTTCGGTTCCCAGCACCCACATGGCAGCTTGCAATCCTCTACAACCCCAGTTTCAGGGGATTCAATGCTTTCTTCTGGTTTCTGAGTGTGCCGAGCATATAGGTGGTACTTGTACATATACACAGGCAAACACTCATAAAATAATTTTTTTATATAAAAAGAGCAGAAGAATTGAGAAAGATAGACTATTAGTAATAATCCACCCTCCCCCCCCCCCCAAATCTGCAGTAGATACGTTCATTTCAGAAAAAAAAGTGAGATTTGAATCCGGAAGTTTATCATAGCTAAAGGGGGCCCTTGCATACCATTCATAAGCCTTCACGTGAACGTACCTGACACGTGTTTCTGAAACCGATTACCTAGAACTGGCACAGACACCAGGTTAGAACACATGATCTACAAAACCCTCCTGACACCCGACACCAGCTGCAGACTCCGGTGTTCTCAGGCTCCTCCCACTTCCGACTGAAGGGGACAAATCTAGAGCTTCCCACAGTCCCTTCCCAAAATGTGTCCTAGAATGACGGGTGGACATTTATTTACCCTATTCCCTTCCCTACTTTGCATATTAAGAAATCAACTTCCTGGTAGACTAGCTTGCCCCCTAAATAGTGACTTCAAAATTCAAACTCAGCCCTTCTTTTATTTCGGAATTTATGACTTCTAACCACCCACACAGGTTCTCCTGAGCCAGCTCTCAGGGGCCTCGTCTTTGGGACTTTCCATCTCAGTGATGGAGTCTGCCCTCCTGCCCCCAACACCTCTCCCTTTGCTTCTAACTACTAGCTGTGGCCTCTGGATAGTGGCTTATTCCTGTTATGGAGGAGTTAAGTTGAATGCAAATAGGGTAGGAAGCTGGAGTATGAACTGACCTTGCTCTGTGTGAGGGGAGGAGGGCCACTCTGAAGAGCAGCTTTCCTGGCTCCAGGTGGCTCCAGCTCCCATGTGACCCTTGTGAAGCTTGCTTGGGGATGAGCACTGTGAAGGACTTCATCCTTCCTCTGACACACTGTCAAGTCCCCTGGCTGGTATTTCCTTCACCTCCCCGAGGACTCCTTTGTACTCCAGTGCTTATCCTAGGGTCTAAGTCTTGACAACTGTCTAAGACAGTTGTGTTCCCTGGAGAAAGTCTGTTCTAGGATTTCATAATACTCAATACTGTCGCTGGTTTATTCATGGGGTGGCTATTTCTTGTCCCACAAGGCATAGACTTTAAACGGATTAAAAAAAGAAAACCCTACTGACATCTCTTTCTTCATTTTATTTTCAAAGAGTTTTTTTTTTTTTTAAATTGGCATGTGCACGTGTGCGCGTTGAGCACATACATTGAATATAGTTTCCACAAAAGCCACAAGAGGAAGTCAGATTTTTCTAGGGCTGGAGTTACGGCTTGTGAGCTGCCCAGTGTGGAAACTGGGGACTCAGGTCCTGGAAGATAACTAAATGCTCCTAAACCCTGAGCCAGCTCCCCGGCCCACTTTGCTTTCCTTAGTACTGAAGAGGGATTATTATTATTATTATTATTTTATTTTATTTTTTACTAACATTTTATTTAGACCCAACTCATATGCTAAGAAACTCAACCATTCAGAGGGGCTAATTAAGGGTTCTTATTCATGGGATTGTGAAACCATTACCAATACATACTTCCAAACACTTTTTATCACACCGGAAGTCAATTATTATCTGTCAGCTCAGCGGCTCCACACTTTCCTCTGTCCCTAGCCTGTTGCTACTATCATACAAGTTTTAGTCCATTCTGCATATTTTTTATATAAATTAAAGTTCCCAGTTCTGTAGTCCTTCATGTCAGGCTGGTTTCATGGAGCATGATATTTGCAAGGTTCTGAAATGTGCCGGGTATCAGTACTTTATCTCTCTTTATGGCTGAAAAACTATTCCAGGACACACACAGACCATGCTTCATTTATCCAGCCATTTATTCATCGGATTCTGTGTACCCTTTGGGTGTTATAAATAATGAATACTGTAAACATCTGCCTATACATTTTTTTAAAATTTAAACACCTTTCATTTCTGTCGTAGATCAACTTAGCAGTGGAATTGAGCTGCATAGTTTCTACCCATTTTAAAGAATGGGTAAACTGGTTCCCAAAGTAGCCACACCCCTAGACATTCCCCAGGGCCAGCCAGCAGTACACATGACTTCCCATTTCCCCAAGGTTCTTTGGATGTTTATAAAACTCGAGCCATGTTTGTGGGTGTGAAATGGGAATCTCACTCTGTGGTACTGACTTATGTTTACCTAATGACCAGAAATGTCAAGTACGTCCTCCCACTGCATCTCTTTTAGGTAAATACCTGTATGAACTCTTTGTTCGCTTTGGATTTCATTTGCCTATTTATTGATGAGTTTTAGGATTTATGTATTTCATATATTGCATATGAGTTAGATATTCTGGTTTTGTCATCATTTTCTCTAACTCTAAACTGGCTTTTAAATTTCTGGATAGTTCCTTCTATATTTCTCTAAGAGTTAGGTAACATTGGGTTGTGCATTTAGGTTTGACTCTCTTGGGTTAATGCTTACATATGAAGTAAGGAGGGGGTGGGGCTTCCTTCTTTTGCTCTGGCAACAATTGTGAGGTCTGTTTTAGTTACTTTGTTTCATTGCTATAAAGCAAATGTCTGACAAAAGCAGCTTGAAGAAGGAAGGGTTTATTCTGGCTCACAGTTCAAGGATGCAGTCCATCATGGCAGAGAAAGCTTGGTGGCAGGGGCTGGTCACATTGTATCTATCGTCTCGGGCAAAGAAGAGAGAATGTTGGTGCTCAGATGGCTCAAACCCTAGTGCTTAGGATGGCTCCACCTACATCAGAAGTGGGGCTTCCTTTCTCTGTGGAAGCACCCTCACAGATAACCCCAGAGCTGTGTCTCCTGATAATTCCAAATCCAGTCAGGCTGACGCTAAGGAGTAAGCAACGTGCTCACGTTGCACTGTGGCAGGTACCCTTGTTAAAAGTTAGCTGACTGCATATATGCATTGCTGAGTTCTTGTGTTCTATGCCTTTGACTTTGGTGGCTAGCCTTGTGACAGCACTGCATTCTCTTCATTCTAGAATGTATAGTAGGTTTGGAAATTGAGCAGAGGAGTAAATCCTCTATCTTTTGTTGTTGTGGTTGATCTTTTCTTCCTCCTCCCTCCTCCTCCCTCTTCTCCCTCCTCCCTCCTCCTCTTCCTCCCTTCTCCTTTTTCTCTCTGCCTCCTGCTTGTGGATAAGATGTAAGCTCTCCGCAACTGCTCCAACACTGTTCCTGCCTGCCTGCTTTCTGACATGCTTCTATTAAAATGGTCACCCTTGGAAACTGTAAGCAAGCCCCCAGTTAAATATAAGTGTTTAATTTTATAAATTGCCTTGGTCGTGGTGTCCCTGCACAGCCATAGAAACATACCTGAGACACTGGATGAGTTCAGGTTGGATACTTGAGGTTATTTCTTCATTTATAAAATAGATTTAGTATTATCTACCTTAGAGATTTAATAAGATGGTGAAAAGAATTAGCTATTTAAAGTGCTTAGCCAAAGAAGAGATAAGAGATCTTAGTTGTATTTTTTTTTTTAAACATAGACTACCTAGATAGGCTCAGAGATCAACCTCCAAGTATCATAGAAGCCAGCATCCACGTAGGTCTGTTTACTGTGAGAGGTTTCTACTACAGGGTTGGGAGTCAGAGACAATAGAGAACCAGAGGCAGGGTGAGCACAGGAGAAGAAAGAGGGCATTCTTGAAAGTTCTCAGTAAGGTGAGATGTAGCAGAGAGATGTAATGTGGGCTTCAGAGTCAGACTGGAAAGGGGAGTGAGCTTAGTAACGGTGAACATGAAACCTGTATACTGTCTTCCAGCTGAGTGGTAAACCAAGAGAACTTCAGGGAGGCTCATGCCAACACACAGCAGGGACATGAAGGCTTTGCATAGCTCCCTTAAGCCCTATATTATCTAATCTCATGCAAACTAGGGCAGAAAAACCAGTTTGTATTGAGTTTTTATTCCCATCTTCATTGATTTATTGGCTGAGAGATCTGGCTATGGCTCAATCTGCCTTTGAATTTTTGTATGGCCACTATTGTGTGACTTGTCTCCCAGGAGGACATGAACAAATATTTTTTCACCCCCAGCAGGGCACTATCCATCAACAAAAGAAATTATTCCACCCAAGTCTTTTTTGATAAACCAGTGAGTTTATTGGGGTTGCACAAATCTCACAGATTTGTGGCAGTTTGAATTTGGAATGGTCCCCATATACTCTTGTGTTTGAATGCTTGGTCCCAGGAAGTGGCACTATTCAGAAGTGTGGCCTTGATGGAGAAAGTATGTCACTGTGGAGATGAGTCTTCAGGTCTCCTGTGCTCAGTGTGGCACTATTCCCAGTGTGACACAAACTCTCCTCAGCTCCTTCTTTAGCGCTACATATGTCTGCATGCCGCCATGTTTCATGCCATGATGATAATGGACTAAATCCCTCTGGAACTATAAGCTAGCCCCCAATTAAATGTCTTTCTTTATAAGAGTTGTGTTGGTCATGGTGTCTCTTCACAGCAGTGAAACCCTAGCTAAGATGAGATGGGTGACTCAAAATAAGGCAGTTTCATCATCAACCCCCCTACCCCAGCCTGGGTGATAGCTTACAGAAGGTAGGTACATCATCTCTGAACCTATTCTCACTATATTTATAACCTCCAGGAGGGGCCTGTGCACCTTGTAAACTTCTACACTCCCTGTGTCCTGTGAGTTACAAGGGCTTATGCCTTTCCTCACAGGGGTAATATTCCTTTAGGAGAAACTGACCGTGTTGCCCACATGGGCAATCTTTACTTACTGGACACAGTAAGCTGTCAGCCACAATCCCTCCCCCTTTAGCATTTCACAGCTCTTGATACCAAAGCTGCCTAGGGTTTCAGTGTTGTGTTAGTGCTGGCTTCTTGCAAACTCTAAAAAATCCCCCATCCCTGGTGATGGCTAAGCACATGGTGACTCTGGAAGAACCTACTCATTTGTATTTCAATTGCAAATTGAATTGACCCATGCAATTTCAATGTGTCAAGAAGGATTCTGAATCTGTTACTTGTCACCTTCCGTAATAGTTGTAAGGAGACAGATGTGTAGGTCTTATTTGGGCCATTTCTGAACAATGCAAGAAAAATGTTCAGTGAATCAATAAGCTAGCATACTTTTGGTCTTCTGGATAGAAGGGACACAAAATGAAAAGATAGTCTAATCTCCAGGTGGTGTGTCCAAAGAGACCCATCCAACAGACAGAAGAGTTCTCAGCAAGAGGGAGAGATGCTTGGTCCATATGCTCCAGACTGTGAGAAAATCCTTCTCACCTTCCACTTGGTTCCTTAAAAAGTTGAGTGAGACAGGTGTAGCAGTATGCTCATTGTGGTGGTTTGAATGAAAATGTCCCCCATAGGCTTAGAGGGAGTGGCACCTCTAGGAGGTGTGGCCTTGTTGGAGTAGGTGTGGCTGTATTGGAGGAAGTGTGTCACTGGAGGTGGGCTTTGAGGTTTCAGATTCTCAAGCCAGGCCCAGTGTCTTACTCTCTTCCTGCTGCCTGCCGATCCATATGTAGAATTCTCAGCTACCTCTCCAGTATCATGTCTGCTTGTGTGCTGCCATGATGATGATGGACTGAACCTCTGAACGCTAAGCCAGCCCCAATTAAATGCTTTCCTTTACAAGATGTTGTCGTGGATATTGGTGTCTCTCTCCACAGCATTAAAACCCTAACTAAGACACTCACATGGTCCCAGCTTCTCTGGAAGTTGAGAGTAGAGGAACATTTGAGACTAACCTGGTAACATAGCAAGTCCCCACCACAAGCAACAACAACCATAATGGTAACAAAAGAAAAAAACTTTAAAAAATTAAATTGGTTAGACAAGTGATAAAATTGCTTCTCTGCAATTTGTATTTTGCAACATTTCCACCTCTTTCTTTCTGTCATGTGTGTTACAATGATGGGTAGCATAAAACTGATCACTCTCATAGTTTTTAAGTCTTCAGTCCAGTGACATTATCTGAGGTACCCTCATCATCCACCTCCAGAACCTTTGTCATTTTCTGTCATCTCTGCCCATCTATAAACCTTTGGACTTGAACCCCTGAGGAACAATGATTGTTCTTAGGAACAAGCAAATGACTGCCATGATCAGTCACACAGCCCAGTGGTTAAAAAAAATGACCTTGGTTTCAGGCAGCCCATCTCTGTCTGGCACCCTATGCTTGGTCAGACCACTCTCTGGATTGTGTCTGTGTTCTTCCCCCCCCCCCCCGGGAAATGGGGTGACACCAGCATGTGTCAAGGAGTTATCATGGGCATGAAAAAGTGCACACAGTGCACTTGAGCTGTGTCCAGGGGCTAAGCAAAATTTACTTTTGTTGTTGATATTCCATCGATAGGTCAGTTTTGTTCTAAGGAACCCCACCACCACCACCACCACCACCACCACCACCACCACCACCACCACACACGGGGGAGGGGAAGAAGATCAGAAGTCAGTGAAATGGAGCACAGGCTGCCCCAACATTCCTCCTGAATTGGTTTGTCCAGATGCTAGCCTCCCTGGACCCTTCTTTCCTAGACTTGACATCATCTGCTACCTTGATGGTTTCCACAGGCCAAGAAGACCCAGAATTGAGTCCATCACAATGTCATTGTGGGTCTAGGGGATTGGTTGGGAGCCAAGTGATTTTAGGAACTGTGTTTGCAGCATTGTTGAAGCTGAGGTCTCAGATAAGGGCTTAGCTGGGAGCCCTGCTGGGAGGGGAAGCAGGTGGTTCCTCTCTTCTGCTGAGGATGAAGCCTATCCCGTGCAGGACAGCTTGTCCCTTTCTTTCAGTTAGCTTTCTCCCTTCGGACTCTACTCTTTGGCCTACTGGTGGCTTCTTAGCCACAACCTCTCTCGTTTTCTAAAATTATCCGCTTGCTACTTTTCTTACCCATTGTCCGACTCCCTCTTCAGGAAGTCAAATGTCCTCTGTTTCAGTCATGATGATATTACCAGTGGTTAAGACCTTGCCTGGTGTAGGGAGTCTCCACAGACCCTCCCCGTGCCACATAAATGCGTGCAAGTCTCTCCCCTCCTACCTCCTGCCCTTCCCACACAATCCGACATTAAAAATGAGAAAACTGGAAGGTGGAGAAGTTAGTGTGGTGGTTAATATTTTCTGCTGGATGCCTAGGAAGCAGGTCTCAGCACATACCTGTGAGGGATTGTCTATGCTAAGGCTATCCATCTGCGAACGCCTGTGCAGAATTGTCTTGACTTCGTTGATTGACACGAGCATAGCCATTTTCATTGTGGGTGGACCATTCTCAGGTCCTGTGGTGTATTCAATGGAGAGAGCAAGTTAGGCCCTAGCCCCTCTTCATCCATTCTCTGCTCTCTGTTTGTCATTATGGATGTGTTGTGACCAGCTCCCTCTAGCCCCCCCCCGTTACTCTGACTTCCCCCAGTGATGGAAATAGCCCTTTCTCTCTCCATTAAGTTGCTTAGCTCAGGGTGTTTTATTACAGCTTCAGAAAAACAAACTAAGACATTAGGAGACTACCCCTGAGCTGGCCTCAGGCACAACCAAGGGCTCCTGAACTCCAGAAACCCAGTGCTTACACTAGGATACTTTTACCATTCTGTAGAGGGAGGAAGTATGCAGACGTTTTCCCCCAGGTTCCATAGGTGAGATCCTTGAGAAAGCAGGCCCTAGTACCCACATGCTCTGAGTCAGACCAAGTTATATCTGCTCTCCCCAGCACAGATTTTAAAGGTTTGCTCTACAGAAGAAAGATGGAGGGGAAGGAAAGTGTTAATGAGGTTGGTTCTTTCCTTTTCCATGTTGAGAATTTTCTAACTGTCTCAGGCCGGGATATTCTTCCTTGACTCACCTAGGCCCATCCTATTTGGCCCAAGTTTTTTTGTCGAAGGCTGGTTCTAGGCCTATATCTGGAAGCAAGAGGATATGCCTATGGCCCCTTCTGTTACCATTTACCCATGTGTTCCTGTGTCTATTCCTAAATGAGGCTCAGCCTCATCTTGTTCTCTTCCAACTAAAACTCACACCTTCCATGTCTTCTACATTCTCAAGGAAAAATTTCTCAGAGTGCCATTGAGTTTGGGGGAATTCCTATTTCCAGTCACTCTTCTGTTCTCGAGAGCTCAGTGTATATGGGAGAAGGTGTGGGGAGCACCGTTTTTATTCATGAAGACAGAGACTCAGAAACATTAAGGGAAAGAGCTGGGGAGTAGGACATATGCAGGGATGGGCCTTGCTATGTGATAACCTGCCTGTATTCAGTCATCAGCATCTGTTCCTTCTCACATTCTTGGTTGAATTTTTTTTTTCCTTCAGCTTCTTCTTTTCATGCAGTGACTTAATTGTCGTCATAGGGTCCTGGAAGCAGCTGGCAGCATCTCCAGGTGTATTGGTTATGTTGTACCCCACATGGTGAACTGGACTGGTACAGGAGCATGGCCCAGCATGGACAGAATAAACTTCCCTGGAAGCAACAAGAAGAGCCTGTGATGCAGGCATTGGAGGGGGATAAGACCCAGACAGGACCATAAAACACATGCCTGGCATCTAGCCCAAAGCCTGAAGTGTTTAGGACCCTGGATCTTGCCTGAGTGGAGGAAAGGTGGGGTGGTGTGAGCCATCTCAGTCAGGGCAGATCAACAGATGGGGACGAAGACAGGAGGTGAGCCTGTATCTGGCTTTGTCATCTCCCTCCGTTTTATCTGTGGAGAGGAAATGCGTGCACAAACTGTCACGATACTCTTTTTAGAGCCTGATTTCCTTTTGTTTGTTTGAACTCTTCTGATTGCTGTATATGGGGTGAGGGAAGTGGGGTGCATCTCGCAGGAGGCAAGTGGGGAAATCTATAAGACTCAAGAAAAATCTCTGCTCTAGAAATATCTGAGGGACCCTGGAAAGGTCCTTGGGGCTATTTCAATGCTATTTCTCTTAGACAATGTATTTCTGGTATCTCTTTAAAATTAGTGTGTGTGTGTGTGTGTGTGTGTGTGTGTGTGTGTGTGTGTGTGTGTGTGNTGTGTGTGTGTGTGTGTGTGTGTGTGTGTGTGTGTGTGTGTGTGTGTGAGAGAGAGAGAGAGAGAGAGAGAGAGAGAGAGAGCAAGCATGTGCGCTCACACGTCCACCAGTGCACACCCATGTTTGTGTGAATATGGACTCACTTATATGTATATGTATATGTGTGTGTGTGTGTGTGTGTGTGTGTGAATGTAGGCGCCTACGGAGGTCAGAAGCAGCTTGGGTCCTCTGAAAGAGTAGTACACTCTCTGTACTATGAAGCCATCTCTCCAGCCTCCCACCTCAACTCTTTAAAAGCTATGGGGATTTATTTAAAGAAAGAAAGTACATCCCTCCACTACCAAGGCTATTTATTTTCATGTGTTTCTTTTGCACATGTATGTGTTTATGGTATGTGTATCTGTGTGTGTATGTGCTTGCATGTGTATGGACTCACCTGTGTGTGTGTGTGTGTGTGTGTGTGTGTGTGTGTGTATGCACCTACTTGCATGTATATGAACTCACCTGTATGTTTGGGTGTCTGAGTATATATATATATATATGTGTGTGTGTGGAGCCAGACTTGACACCAATAGTCTTCTTGGAGCACTTCGTCCTTCAATATTGAGGCAGGGTCTTTTGGTTGAGTTCTGAGCTTGTCAAGCTGGTGAGTGTAGCTAGCCAGACTCTCAGGGACCCCCTTCTCTGCTTCTCAAGGGCGGGGATTACAGGCTGGTGGCCGTGCCCATCCTGCACCTACATCGGTGCTGAGGATGTGAGCTCAGGTCCTCGGCTTGCGAGGCAGGTGCTTCCCTCACTGAGCCATCTCGTCAGTAGCCCATCCATCCTCACCTTTCAATAACTGATGAATTTACACTTAAAGGTGTCAAATAGTGGAGACTGAGAAATGGCAAGGCAGTTGCAAGCATGTGCCAATCTTGCACAAGATGTGGGTTTGGTTCCCAGCACCCAGCTGCTGTCCACGTCTGTAGCTGCAGTCCTGGGCGATCTAATTCCTTCTTCTGACCTAAAAGGGCACCAGACACACACGGTGCCCATAACTGCATGCAGGTAAAACACTCACACACATACAATAAAAATAATAGTAAAATACCCAATGATAGAACAAAGACTATAATAGATATAAAAATGACAGTCCCCAACTCTGTGCCCAAAGGAACCCACTGATAGCTTTCATGATTAACCTACCTATGCCTGTGTGAATGTCTGTCTACTGTTTCCTATAATACCGCCTCGAAAGAGAGGAGTCCAAATGTACAGCCATACCCTTCTTCTCCCCCTCTCTGTGCACAAAAACACTTCATTCTTTCTTCCATCTGAACAGTAACCCTTGAAAAACTGTTTTAAAGATTTATTTTATGACTATGAATGTTTTGCCTGCCTGTATGTCTGTCATGTATGTCATGGCTTTGCCTGGTGTCCAAGGAGGTCAGAAGAGGGTGTCAGATTCTCTGGAACTGGGACCACCATGTAGGTGCTGGGAACCAGTCATGGGTCTCCCGTTCCTTCCCATCCCCCTACCCCCAGAGCAACAAGTGACCCACCTCTCCGACCTCAACGCTACCTCTCCGTAAGGGAGCATCCTACATTACACAACCAGTGTTTTCTTGTGGGTTGCTTTTCTTTGGGTTCAGACTAGCAGTGTTTCTGTGCACGCACTTGTACATATCCCTTGATCAGCATCAGTAGCTATATAGGAAAGTTCCCAGCAGAGTATGACTACAGAAATGGGTACCTTTAAAATTAAATGAACTTTCTCTGATTTCCTTCCAGTGATGATCCTGTCTGCCCCTTTGGCCTCAGCCAAGTCTAATTGTTCTTCATAAATGCTTGAGAAAAGGGCCTGTCACTTAGTTTCTTGAAGTCTGAAGGTTTTTTGCTGTTTTGTTTTGTTTTGTTTTGTTTTGAAGTCTCTGCTTGCTGTTTGCTGGCTTCTGTAATTACTGATTGCTTTCTGTTTTTATCATTTAGCAATCTGCTGTCTGTATGCTTCATCCCTTTCCTCCATATTGGACTTATGACCAATTCTCTATGTTATTTGTATGTAAGTTTTCTTAAGAGAGACAGTCTGCCCCCTCTTCTGTCACGGGACTTACGAAGTTTCCCAACCAGTCCCTTTTCTTTTCCCTTGGTTTAGAGCACTCTTGGATCACAACTCCAAGAGCAGTTTTAGGTACTAGAACACTGATCTTTGTCTTTGGGGTGTCTATGTGTCCAGCCCTTCCCCCAAAATATTCCTTATTCTAGGAGCATTAAAACAACCATTCACTTTTCCAAGCTTCTGTGATTTTTTTTTTAATACTTTTTTTTTTTTGGTGTGTGTTTCTGGGGCTGTTTTTTTTTTTTTTTTTTTTTTTTTTTTGGTTCCTTCGCTGCTTTTTGTATTTAAATCTTTGATCTACTTGGAATCAATGTTAGTGTATTGAATGAAGCAGAAATCCAACTTATTTTTTCCTCTCTTAATGAGTTATTGATCTGGCCTCATTAACTGAGGAATCTCCTTTTCCTACTGTTTTAAAATATCTCCCTTTCTCATATTAATACTCAGATGGACCTGGTTTCATTAAATGAAGTCTTTATTCTTATTTATCGGTCTACTTTTTTCTAGTCTAAACTATTTTCATGACTGGAGCTTTAAACCGGCCTTAGCTGTCAAGCTGGGATAATTCTTTATATTACATTTCATTTTCAAGAATGTTCCAGATTAATCTTCATAATTGGTTTTACAAATGAACTTAATATTATTTTAATTCATACCAAGATGTGAAAAATTGCTATTTCTATTGGAATTTCATTCAACTTAAACATTAATTTATGGGGAAATGGTGTTTCCCCATCGGGCTGCAGTTTGTCCTTCAACTGAAGGCCTTCAGGAGTCTGTTTATACTTAATGAAAGTCTTTATAATGAGCGCTCTGCAAGTTACATCTTACATTTAACTCCTGGATTCTTTGGGTTGGTATTTTGGGTAAGATCCTTTGCACAGTTTTGTGATTTAAGAAAGCCACTCATCTGTGTATTTGTGTGTGTGTGTGTATACACATATATGCACATGCATGTGTGCATATATGTGTGTGCATGTGTGAATGTGCATGCATGTGTGTATATGTATGTATATGTATGTATGTGTGTACGAGTGTGTATGTGTATGTATGTGTATGTGTGTGTATGTGTTTGTATGTGTGTGTGCATATGTATGTGAATGTTTATGTATCTGTGTATGTGTGTACATATCTGTGTATGTGATTGTTTATGTGTGTGTGTATGTGAGTATGAGTAAGTATGTGTGTGTCTATTTTTCTAATTTGTCTCCTTGTTCAGTGTTCTGATTGTTCCTTACTGATTGTCTTGCAGAGCTCTTGTGTTTCCTGGGCCTAGCACACTCCATTAAATGATTCCACAAGGGTGAGAATTGTTGAGTCATTGCGTTTTGCCCAGCAAGTTTGTACTTCTTCCGAAAACCTTGCTTCCCCTTCCTGACCACAGCCCTCTGGGTTCTCAGTTCCTAGAACACCATGCTCTAGCTTGTCTGTGGGATTTTATGGATCTTCTTTGCCTAGTCATCATTTTCCTAGTCTCTGCTGAACAGTCACATCTTTCGAAGAGCCTCCCCTGAGCCCCAGCTGGCATGGCGGTTTCCCCTTGCTCTGTGTGATTGCCTCTCATTGGTTGTACCCCTTGGTTATACTCATACCCTTAGACATCGGAATCCAGGATATATAAATAGGCAGAATACCCATACACATAAGGACAATTAAAATATTAGTTATGTATTTATATATCCACACATAAGTATTAAATATTAAGACAAAATTAAATATTAACAGTAAATATTAAATATTAAGATTAAAATACTGATGACTGTAATGCTTTCAGCTGCCCACCCTAACCAAAGTGATTTTAATTTTTTTCCATTAAGGACCTCAGTAAGATTAAAGTGTATCTATAAATTAAATCTAACAAAATAATTTTGAAAGTAATTTGGCAAAATGGAGTGCAGATGTGCTTCATGTGGCTGGAATCTGAGAAAGATGATGTTTGGATCCCTCTGAGCCATCACACTCCCGAGGAGTGTATACAGATGTCGGTTACTGTGTGGATATATGTGTGTGTGTGTGTGTGTGTGTGTGTGTGTGCGCGCGCATGTGTGTGTATATATATACATATATATATGTATATATATGTGTGTATGAATATATGTGTATATATTCATATATGTATGTGTACATACTTACATATATGTATATAAATTATATCTAGATATATAAAAACCCTTGTGTACATACATCACCTCTCTTCTACAAGAATTGCCTCCTTTCCTCTTGGATTACACTACCATGTCTTTCTATTTATGTTTTTATATTTTCCTTAAACATATCCATAGACAGTATATTAGCACATCTCTTATTACTTTGTTTTATCTCTCTTTTTTAAATGTTTGTGTGTGTGTGTATGTATGTGTGTGCACATGCACATGTGCTTATATATGCATACACATCTATAATGCATATGTAGAGACCAGATGACAATTTTACCTGTCTTCCTCTGTCATTCTCTACATTGTTTCTTCGAGACAGAGCCTCTCACTGAACCTTGCTCATTTGCTCCTCACCCACTGGGTTACAGGCATTTTTGTGGCCATGCCTGTCTTCTTTATAAAGGTTCTGGGGATTTGAACTCAGGTCCTCTTACTTTCGTAGCAAGCTCACTTAGCCCTGTGTTATGAACTATTACTGACAATCTGCGAGTGTTCTGCAAGTGCATCTGTTTTCACTGCGCTCTAACTTTTTGACAGTTTCTCACAGTGCTACACGGGTATCTTAAACACTTGCCTATTGCCTGTTACTGCACTTCTAAGTTTTCCACGGCACACTGAGAAGTTTTTGTGTTATTCTCTGTCTGTGTTTTGCTGTGTGGAAAGCCATACTGACATCCGTACACACTCCTCGGGAGTGTGAGGGGCTCAGGGGGACCCAAATGTGTTCTTTCTCAGATTCCAGACACATGAAACACATCTGCACTCCATTTTGCCAAATTACTTTCAAACTCATTTTGTTAGATTTAATTCATAGAAACATTTTGGTCTTATTGCTGTCCTTAATGGAAAAAAAATATATCACTTTAGCTGTGGTTGGCAGCTAAAAGTATTACAGACATTTTAATCTTGTATTACTCAAGTGTACTGAGCCCTCCTGTTCCTTACAGTAATTTATCTGCAAATACTTTTGCATTTTTTTTCAGATGAGTAATCACATTATTCAAAAAATTACTCATTTTGTTTCTTCATTTCTAAGCATTCTAAAAAGATCTGGTTTTACTTTTATTGATGTGCAGTTTAAACAAATGGGATTAAAGTATTTGCAAAGAAAATCAATGAGCCTCTACCAGACATGAAAAGATTTGAAAAGATTTATTATTATTATTATTATTTAATCATTATTATTATTATTTTGTATTTTTCCCTAAGCAACACAGAGTAATGGTTATTTTATATAGCATTATATTATATTTGATATAATAAGTAATCTAGATGGGCTGGCAAGCGGGCTCAGCAATTAAGAGCACTTGTGGTTGCTTCCCAGCACCCAGGTCAGATAGCTTCTAAGACTGACTCCAGCTCCAGGGGAACCAAATGCCCTCCTCTGGCCTCTGTGGGTACTGACACTCACGTGTAAACACCCTTCACACACACATACACAGAGCTAAAAATGAATACATTTTAAAAAGCCACTTAGTGATTATTTCAAGTGTGCAGGAGGGTGTACGTATGTAGTGACTTACAAATGCTGAGCTGTTTGTATTAGACGCCTGACTACCTGTCAGTTTGGAGTATCCTGGGATGGAGGAGGTCCTAAGAACAATCCCCTGGGGACCCGGAGGATCGAGTCTATGTAGTTGAACATATTTGTCCAAACTCATTCCATTACATGCTCTATGTCTGGGCTTCTTATCACCTCTGCCTGCTTCCTTGGGGGATTCCCCAGAAGCCCTTTGTTAATGAAATGAAGCCTTTGGGCGAAGGCTCGTGCATTTATTTTCCCAATAAAACGAGCACTTGGAATTTGCTTTCCCAAATGGAGACTGTATAGAGCAAGGTGGTACAGCATGGAAATCGTGAGCCGTGGTTAGGGTGCCTTTTCCCCTAGGAGGGTTAGGAGTTTATTCTAGTGTTTTCTTTAAAATCTTTCCAGCCAGAAATTCCACTAGGAGTTCATCTGTCCATTGCTTGACATATGGGCTCAATCTAATTTTATTCCAGGTGGGATTTGATTTAGTATATTATTTCGTTAGTAAAATTTTTAATTCCTACTATCCTGATATATCTGGAATAAGCTCTTCTCAGGCACAGTTTAATATTATTTTAATATAGTTTGATGAATATTTTCATATATTTAATGTAAACATGCATGCATCTGTCTGAATGTATATACCTATGAAAACATCTGCCTTTATAGCTGGTATCTTACTAAGCATTCTTGGCAATGAGATGACAGAGAACTCATAAAGAGCGGTCTACCCGTTCCAAGTCTTCGGTTCTTTGAAATGGTTCTAAAACTTCACAAACCTGGTGCTTTTTGGACAGGAAATATTTGTGTGCCAAGCAAATCTTTAATTCTATGGGCTTCAGAACATTTTGTTAGCTTTTTATCCCCTTAGAAAAAAATTATGTTTTTTAAAATCCCAGTTCTCTCTCTAAGCTTGATTCTAATAAATTAAACCATTCATTGGCTCTTTTTTTTTTTTTTTTTTTGCTAACACTATTTACTGAGAACTTCTCCTTTTATTGTTTTTCCTCTTTTTGTCTCATTAATTCTCAAACTGCCTTAGAAGGCTGAGACTTAAGAGTTTTTTGGAGAATTCAGTTTGGGGAATTTTAGGACCGAAGAGAGGGATGATGGAGAAGGGTCTAGACAAATGACTGGATGAAGGCTTAGCCACCACGACAGGGCCATATGTCTCATCCTGAAAGGTTAGCAAGATGTCAGTAATGCCTTGGTTTTTTTCACAGTTGTCAAGTACGAATACATGTCATGTTTACCATTTGTTTATTTTTCATTTTTGTGGAAATAAGAATCTCACTCATGTCGTGGATTTTTATGAGGGCTAATGATGAAAGAAGACCTCTGCCCCCCCCCAATCAAAAAAAAAAAAACAACAACAAAAAACAAAAACATTTTAAGCAGTGCAGGTAGTGTGCATGGTCAGATCATTAATTACTTCAGTCGTCACCACATCAGTGAAGTGACAGGCCCAGGCTTGAAGAAAACACCAAAACATGGTTGTCAGTAGACTTAACTATACAAGGTGCCGTGCCCCATGCCGAGGGCCTTGCTACCTGGCCATCTATCCCATGTTCTCTCAGCTCCACAGTGAATGATGAAATGCCATGGAATGAAGTAGGGTGACTTGAATGTGGCCATATCTAGCATGTTACAGACTTTCCAAAAATTGAGTTCATTCTTCCCATTGTTAGATTTAACCAAAAAGGTCGGGCTGGATTGCCAGAGGCCATACCTGTGAGCATCTCCTAGTGGTTGCTTGTTCAGCAACTGACTTACTCCTTAAGTGAGAATTTAATGCCAGCAGTGTGTAAATCCACAATGAAACAGAGCATCACCATTAATGAATTCCTTCCTTCCTTCCTTCCTTCCTTCCTTCCTTCCTTCCTTCCTTCCTTCCTTCCTTCCTTTCTTCCTTTCTTTCTTTCTTCCTTTCTTTTTGGAAAAAAAAAAAGAGGCACAGTGTCAGTTGCTTTACAGCAATGGCTAGACATGGAACATCTGCAGTTAGTATAGCCAAAGACAGATTGATCAACTGGTTTTTCTAGATCCTCAGTGCAGATTGGCCACCTGGCTTTTCTAGATCCTCAGTGCAGATTGGCCACCTGGCTTTTCTAGATCTTCATTGTCCCATTTGATATCCTGCTACATGTGGTTCCTCAAATGTAATGGATAGAATTCAGCACTCAGTTCCCTTGTCACAGTGGGCATATTTTAGGGGCTCAGTCGCCACACTGGCCGTGAGACATGATATCGGAAAAGACTTCCATAAACATTTCTACCACCCCCACCCCCCTCCCCGGGAAGTTATGCTGGACAGTTGGATCCTACAGCGAGTCAGTAACAATGAATGCAGTGGGGATTCTGAGAAGAGACCTGAGTGGCCACGAGGTGGCTGGCTGAACGCCTGTGGTTCTGACCTATACGCAAGGCAGCTGGCTGGATGCCTGTGGCCCTAGAAAAACATGATTAAAAATAGTCTGCTATTTCAACAGATGCTTCACAATGTTAATTCTGGTAACTTGCCCAGAGGTCCTCGAATTCAGGAATTCTGAATCCATGTAGCACAAATTAATGCAATTTATTTATTTATTTATTTATTTATATTTTTGTAGATCGACCTTATGGCTCCCTCTTCTCTTACCCCACTCCTGACCACTGGTCATTTCCAACCCTTTCTCTCCACTTAGGCTTACTGTAAGTAACCCCTCAAACCCTGATCACTATCAGCTGTAACACATTTGTTCTCTTTGGCCATTTTCCTGGAATGTATCATTGGGTATTTTCATTGCTTTTGTGCCCCGAGTGAATCTTTACCGAAGGTATTGTCCCGTTCTGACAACATTTACCAAGCAAGCCTGATTCAAAAAAGAAAAAAAAAAAAAAAAAAAAAAAAGATAAGACATCATGACGTTTCCCATTGTGTTCGAATCTCACCTACAAAGGCCCAGCGTGGTGCAGAGGGATAGATATCCTTCTGCTGTCTGCAACCAAGCCACAGTACAGGATGAGATAGATGTGGATCAGAGTCATGGTCAGAGGACCATGGGGCTAAGGGTCCTTCCTAAAAGGGATGGCAGTCAGGGAGGAGAGGGTGGGGCACACAGCTATGTTGTCACAACTCTTGCTGGCCTTGTAGTCCATTGGAAAGTCTATTCTAATGGGAAAAGGGGTCCTGGATTGTCTTTTTATCTAAATGGATGCTTTTCCCCAACACACACACACACACACACACACACACACACACACACACACACACACACATCCAGAGTTGTAGTGGCATGCATGCTTGCCTCCAAATTGATTTCTCCTGTCTACTCAAAGCCTATCCCGATGACGTGATATGGTCTCGAGCCTCAACTGTCACCGGAGTCCTCTCTGACCCCATTCCTGCCCCTCCTGCCTTATCTCTGAGACTCCTCAGGAAAGGAATCCGTAGGTCTGCGTCACAGATGCCTCATTTCGACTGCTGGTAAGTTGAGTTGGGCCAGGGGCGAGCCACAGGCTTTCAGGGAAGGACCCAACATCTTTATCTATCATCTCTACCCAATGGATGCTGTCGATACTGACGTCAGGATCTGTTTTTCTGCATTTTCAACCCCTGTGCTCTTTCTTCCAAGTCCCTCAGGGATGTGGCCATCCAGTCTACCACCCCAGGCTAAACGGCTGGCCGCCACTTCTATGTTAGGCTGTGCTCTGCCTGTCTCCACACGGCAGCTCTTTGTGAATGACGTCAGTGGGGACAACCTAACTTGGTGACCTCCCTGCTTAAACCTCTTTTGGTCAGGACAATGAGACCAGAGGCTCAATCTGGCCTACTTAGATGGTTTCCACCATACTTTAACCTCACCTAACCACATTCCTTCATTGCTGTCTCTAATCATGCCCTGTAAGCTATTACCCTCAGACCATGTTCAATTACTCTAAGTTTAACTCATTCCTGCTTTGGGGCCTTTGCATATCTGCTCTCTGATGCTTAAATTACCCTCTCCCAGTCCCCTCTTAGTTAACTCACACTTATCTGTTCAGTGGTGACTTCCTCTTAGGTATCACATTAGTCATCAGACTCCTCCCCCAGAATGAGGTCACCTTGGGCTGTTACCCTTATACGGGTAAATGACTTCTTCCCAGTGAGACTTTTAGGCTCCACAGGGAGCCTCTTTCCATTTCCATTGTGTTCACAGTTCCAAACAGCAAGCCATGGCAATGGAGGTGTCTAGATACATTTGTTGACTAACTCAACAAATGGTAACTTTATGTGACCTGCCAGCTTAGGAAATGGGAGACTTTGAGCAGCTCATCTGCCCTCCTCCTCGCCCCCCTCTTCCACCCTTCCTTGCCAAGTTCAAATCTTGACTCTACCATTTGTTAGTCAGACACTCTTTGGCAAGTGAAAACCTTTCTAAACTATAATTTTCTCATTAGTAAATCAGCCATAACCATTCATAGGCGAAGGAACCTTCTAGTAGGTTCCCAATAAGCTACGCTCATTATCATCATTACCATCTCCAATTTGGAGAGCAGAGACTGGAAGTCCTCTGCTCGGGCCACAAAGCTCCCCAGGAATAAGAGACAGACACTCCCAAAGGAAACAGATAGTAACATTTTTTATTAAATATTACAGTGGATCAAAAAGTACAAAATATCTCTTGCCTGCTATGTGATTGGGAAACCATTGGCACAGAATACAGTATCAAAAGCGGTAATAAGTACAATTTGGAAAACATACAAAAATTGAGTGTTTATAGTTGGCTCAGCATTCTTCTGGTAGTGTTTAAAACTAGAGGCCAAGGCTACTCAATAACCTCTCCATTGGGAAATTATATAACATCACTGGGCCAGGTTGCTATATACAAATATCACCTTACAGAGCATCAAGGTTTCATAGCTGGGGTTACTCAGTGTACAATATTTACAACACAGGGAAGTTTAGAAAAGTATAAACAGCCAAGAGATTACGCTGCTATTTTATTTTTTTTCAGAGTTCTTTCCGCCATAGGGAGATAAGCAGAATATCAAATACATCAACAGTCAACACCGGAGTGGAGATGCTCAAAGTCCCAACTCCAGCGGTGTGGGTCTCACTGGGGCAAAACCATTCCCGTTCCTTTCTCAGCTCGGGATAACAAGTCAAACTAGACCACCCGGGACTTGGCTGGCCACCACCAAATGTGACTTAGTGGGACAACACGAGAAGAGAGATAAATGGTTCTCTTTGAAGGCACACTACATAAAATATATTTTGTGGGACCACCTTGGAACTTCCATCAGACACACCAACACAGTGAAATACAGTACCTAAGGAGTCATGCACCAGATTGCCAAGCTGTGTGAACTCAACACTGAGACAAACCCTTCTATAGATGTCCTGATGAACAAGTAAAACCGGGAGCTTCTAGCTAGGAAATAAACCAGTCTGACCTGTGGCAAATACTACATGTTTGAATCAGTTACTAAGAAAAACTACTTTAAGCCTAACGCTTGGTTGGGCTGTTGTGGTATTTTCATTTTTACTTTCTATTTTATTTTTTAAGTTGAATTTCCAAAAGTGAGACCCCCGAAGTTTCCCAGAGATGACATCTTTTTAAATATTATTTAGAATCTCTAAATCCCCAACAATTCACAGGCTTGGTGCATTTTGAATTGCAACATTTCTCGGAAGCTGCACTTGGTAAATGGATTTAGGACTCTGGTGCCAATTGGATTCCACAATTTCCTTTACAGAACAACTAATAACAATGGTTTGCTTGCAAAAAAGAAAGGCTTGTGCAATGCCATTCAATAATAAGGCCCCTTGAACTCAAACAATGCAAACAAAGCCAGATTTAAGACATTTAAAAAATGTCCTTCTCAGCCAATGAGAAATTCAATGGTCTTTTTGAAAGATCTCCAAGATCTCTGTTGGGAGTTTGAAAACAAATAACACACCACTTCTACTGGGAAAGTAACCCCCGGTCTCCAGGTCTTAGCATTGGTCCTGATGTCTCACGGAGGGTCTGAGCTCCCTACAACAGAAATATCGAGTCTCCTCTCGGAAGAGATGAGGAAAAAAAAAAAAAATAGCTGGACTATGTTGACATTGTTTGAAAATGGCATGGTTGAATTCCTCCTTGGTGAACACATTGCAAATCACCACACTTCGGAAAACAATCGCCCCATCTTACAAATGGGTGAGCTTGTGATGGTGGTGGGGTTTTGTGTAGGGACAGACATGGCCATTTTGCATTGAGAAATGAACTCACAGGGACCATGTATGGATCCAGCCCATGTCTGCTACAGAATCCCTGGTTCTTTTTCTCCTCTTCTGAGTCTGTGGCTATTCAGTCTAGTGTCACTTTTTCATACTGTGTCCTGGCCAGTATCATGCTGGCTGAAATTGAGACCCACCCCCAACACACACACCCTTTTTCTTGTGCAACAACAGCAGAATAATCTGCATGTGCACATTTATGAGCTAAGTTATACTAATCTATCTATGGTCCTATTAAATATATAATATATATTTATATATATTATTCCACAGGAAGGTAAATAATTAATTGAAGCGAATGGAACTCAACACTGGGTCGCTACATTCTTTTGTTTCCACCTTTGGATAGCATGTTACTATATGGACTATTTGGCTTCATATCATGAGGACATTTCAATAAGAACGAATGGCATGCATGACTTTGCGTTAAGAGCCGTAGATTCACGGTCACTGGTTTTGATTATTTTTGTAGTTCAGTTACCTATTCAGAGATGTTGAAAACCGTCATCAAGTTTCATAGACTTAAATATGTCAGAGGTAAAAAAAAAAGAGAGAGAGAGAGAGACTTGGTTAACTATGGTCCTATAGTCTACTGGTGTTGGGGGAGGAGAGGGCAGAGGGCTGCCGACTTCATCAAAGAGGCTTTCAGCAGGGTTGGATGCAAATGGGAACGAGAATCCACTCTAAGGATGCACTTGCTACACAGCAGATTTTGTGCTTTGGGAGCAAATGGAATCGTTGTCAAAGAGTGCCAGTCAAAAGACCTCCAAAGCAGATAGTATGGCCACGTGGCGAAGAACTTGATACAAACCACCTTACGGGCAACAAATATTCATCAAATCCAGGCTCTAGACACCCAAGAAGATGGCTTTCTTTCACAAACAGGTCATCCAATTATTCCTCAAAGATGTCTCCTTGGGAGAATCTTACTAGGAAACCCAAGAAGCCACCTGATGATGACGACAATCACCCTGTCCCTTGATGGGCCAAGGCCTGGTTGGGATGCCCAGTGGTCAGACCTTGGGAGTTACACAATACCCTTTCCAAAGTCCCCTTTCTGCAGACCATTAGAAAGGTGCTGTTCCAACACTGGCATGAGTTACCCTGGCTCTTGTCCTAAGTTTTGAAATTCCTAAAACCTCTCCTCAGCCCATTAAGTGGGTCCACTCAGTGGCTTTTCACTAACAAGGTTTTTGTTATATGAATTCTCTGGTATGTAGGACGGGTTCACAGCCTAGATAAGGTGAGTGCAATGCTTAATATTTTCACATAATCCAATACTTCAAAGCAAAGCATTTGGCTGGGGAGGCGGTATCTAAACTCTTTCGGAGAGCCATCCCACTCACGAGGGACAGAATCCTCCAGGCGCAGACCCACAAAGGCACAGGCTTTAAGCTAGCTTGTGTTCTCCAGGGGGTTTCTTTATAGTCTGTTCCACTAAAATCAGTTGCTTCAATTTGTAAACAATAACTTGACCACCCAAAGCTGCTCAAAAGAAGATGTGGTGGTGGGCGGGGGCTGGGGCTGGGGCTGGGGCTGGGG
>NC_034598.1:33236324-33285988 GCF_900095145.1 Mus pahari
AAAAAAAAAAAAAAAAAAAAAAAAAAAAAAAATACCCCAGGGCAGGAACAAGAAGGAACCGGAGGGAAACACAACTACCTGTATATAAATTAGGTGAGCCAACAGTGATACGGGTAGCTTTAAGAAGCGAATATATACAGTTTAACAGTGTTTCCTTCTCTGGATTGTTTAATAGTGTCAGAATGAAAGGTCTCTTTAAAGTTTTACTATACATTGCATTGATTGAACTTGGTAAGTTTGATGAAAAAGACGGGCGTCCCCTGGCTATTTGCGTGCCAGTCTTTCTTGCCCTTGCCTTTGAAAAGCCTGCCTCCCCCCCCCCCCAGAACTTTATGTTCAAGTTGCTTCCTTACCATCCAAACTCAGATGGGGTCCTCTGTGTTCTTCCAGGATAGACCACACATACCTTCACAGGACCAATGTGAAAAGACAATGACCCCCAGGCCCTAGGCCATCTGGGTTGGAAGGGAGAGGTCACAACTGGCCAGTCAAGCTGGGGTTGTCCCCGAAAAGGTAGGTATGTACACCTCTATGGCTGGGACGAAACCAGATCAGAAGGAATACTGACTTCCAACTTTGCAAGCCAGCCCCTCCAAGAGTTGGTGCCATGGACCACACCCATTTGGGGATGCTGGGCACAGCGAGGCTTACAGTTTTGTGCTAGGGTGTACAGATGACAGCTGAGAAGACGGGAAGGCAGCCTGAGGGTTGATACCAGCTAATGGGTAGATGCTGTTGTGCAACAGGTCCCCGTAGGAACTTCCTACAGGGGTGGCTGCGGCCAAGTGTCTGTAGAGCTGCTGAGAATTGGTCGGCGATGTAAAAATTCCTCTCTGCATCACGAGCGAGTGGAAAGCCAGGGGTTGCATGAGAGGAGAAAGCACCGTCTGGTTCTTCAAGTACTGCAGAGAATGGGAGTACCCGGCCGGGAGCCTGGAATTGAGGCCTGAATTACACAGGCTCCCAGAATACAAACCCGGGAAGATAGGGCTGGAGAGAGGGAGCTTGTGCCCTTCTGAGGCAGCCCCAGAATGCCCACCGTAGGCGCCTTTGCTGCCCTCGCTCTCCGGTTCCGAGGCCTTTTCTTTCCCAGAAGCCTCCTTGGCCGGGTCCAAGGGAGACACAGCCCTGGCCTTTTTCCCGGCGATCACCAGATCTAAATCCTCGAGGCTGCGCTTTATGGGGCGAGCAGCTCCAATGTTCTGCGGGCTCATCTTCCGGTGCAGGATGGGATGGACCATGCCTTCCATTTTTCGGAAGTTCTCCAGTCTCACCTGGTGAGGCTTTCCTGACCTTGCAAGTGACTCGGGGTATTTCTTAGGGCCCGACATGGTCATGGGCGATACCCGGCAGGCTTTGGGATGACAGTCTCGACTCTGGTTGCTGACGACCTGGAACTGGGAGGTGCCTTTGATCTCCTGGGACCCCGAGGCGGAGTGGGCCAGGCCCAGGACTTTGCTGGTTGGTTTATGTGGGTTCTTGGGAAGGCTCAGATCTGTGGGTTGATCATCTGTGGAGGCTTCTGCCGCTGCCACCTTCTTATCTTGCAGGTGGAGAGATGCGAGATAATTGACGTGAATCTTCTCCGGGTGCTTGGGAGAAAGAAAGGCGCCGTTTTCGGATTCCTGGTACGCATCCCGAGCAGCATACTTGGAGGACTGTTCATTATGAAGATGGTGCTCTGTGTGCCGGTAGAGGCTATGGAGATGCGGGGATGAGTAGAAGTCGGCCAGGAAATTGGGCACGTGGGCATGGGAGACTGCTCTCTTCTCTAACAGTTTATCCTTGCCCTCCTGTGTTTCTTGTTTGAGGATGTAGGAGTCTGCCAGGGAGCCGAGCTGGTGCTTGGAGAAGCCACAGCGATGAGCATCAGACCGGCTCAGTTTGTCGTGCTTGAAGATGTCGTTGATGCTCTTTCTGTCTTCGGAGGCCTTGTTTTTGAAGCTCTGAACATGTTTGATTACGGAAGGCCGGCTCACAGCCGTGTGATCAGAGCTTTGGCTGTGGTGGGCTTGAGACAAACCCGAGCACAAGTCTTCCCTGGCAATGAGTTTCTTTTTGCTGATCAAAGGAGGTGGGGAGCCATAGGGATAGCTGCTGGAGAGGCTGGCCCCACTCACCTGAGACAAAAGCTTTTTCTTAGCCAATGGGGACATGATGCCGGGGTTGCCCCGGGAGTAAAGCAGGGGCGTGTAGTTAAGTCCGTGGTTCTCATTCATGGGGCCGGTCAAGTCTTTGTCTTTGAACATGTCAAATGATTGGACCACAAGGACCTTCGGGGTCTGCTTGAGGGCAGTGTGGATGTCGTCACTGCCCAGCTGGTCCACCTTCACAGTGCAGTTGGCAATGTAATTGGCCGTGGCAGGAAGCTGCTCTTCCTCTACCTCGTTCTGGCTTGCCAGTGGTGGCTTGGTGGCGGAGAAGCTGGAGAAAGGTGCTCCTTGGAGGTCCTTCTCAGGGCTCTCTGTAAAGCAGCAGGGTTTGGCTTCTTGCTTTGAGTCCATCTGGGTGCTGGCAGAGGCAAGGGGCTGTTTGCCTCCTGGGGTAGGAGCGGAATCTTTTTCAGGAGGCAAGGGAGGGCTTGGAAGCAGAGGGGCAAGGCCCTTATCTCCCACCTCCTCAGCTTCTTTCTCGCTGTTGGAACCTGCGTCAGTTTCATTGCCCTTTTCTGGGTCTGCTCTGGACACTGGGCCCCTCGCTCCAAGATCCTTGTGCCCTTCTGGTTTCCTCTTTACTTCAGGAGCAGGGAGTGGCTCTGGGACGCTTTTGTGGCTTAACGTCTCCTCTTCCTTCCTTTGCTCTGATGAAACCTGGAAAAACATTGTAGGAGACAGTTAGAAGAGAACCATGCACACTGACACACTTCATTAGGAAACAAAGTATCATACACAGCAGTTATCCTTGAAGCCAGGCTTGTCAATCAACTCACCAAGTTTCTGTAAGGTTTTCTTACTCCCCAATCATGGCTCTAAACAAAGAAATCTAAATTACAGAGACATTCAGGAAAATAAACGTGTTCACTTCAGCCCCTTATGAGACACCTATCAAAACAGCGGAGTGACGTACTGACATATCAGATCGTTCTGTTCTGATACTTAGTTTAATTCTAAGGTTGTCTTCTTGTCAAAGCAGTCAATTATCCAAATGGGTTTTAAATTATATGTTGCACTTTATGATGCTTCCTAGAAAGTTTTTTTTTTTTTTTTGGAACATCTCTCAAAAAAATTGAACCAACCCCATGTCAATAGCAAACAGGTTTCTTCCTTGGTTTCCTTAAGAACTGTCCCTGAACCGTCCCTTCCTAAGGAGTTCAGTGGGATCCACTGGAAACCAACTACAGTTACACATTAATTGTTTCTTAGAACAATACAACGTGTTGGTCTTGTTGTAATATCAAAGACATATGCAGAAGGAAATGTGTGCATCCAGGGTTAGGGTATAGTCTAAGTACTATGGCACACCAAACTCATTGCTATCAAAGCCACAAATGAAATAATTCACATAATTCAGGTAGATGTGTTGCCTCCAACACAGCTTTTCTTATTGAAATAAATCAGTCAGTGGGATGGCTACTTCTTATTTGTAGTAGATATGGACACAATTTAAGCCATTTACTATCGAGTCATAAACGTGAGGACTTTTATAAGTGTTGTGATACAGCTGATGGACAAGCCTTTGCATAATAACAATGTCATGAAACATTATTGAGTTGGTCCCTACTCCTTTGGCCCAGTCATATCACTAGTACCTTTTCTTCTGTGACAAAACTAGAGACTAAATCATACCTTTGAGGAAGATTTTAAAATGTTAGATTGGGCTGGGAGGTGGTGGCGCATGCCTTTAATCCCAGCACTTGGGAGGCAGAGGCAGGCAGATTTCTGAGTTTGAGACCAGCCTGGTCTACAAAGTGAGTTCCAGGACAGCCAGGGCTATACAGAGAAACACCATCTCGGAAAAAAAAAAAAACCAAAACCAAACCAAACCAAAACAAAACAAAAGTTGGATTGGGGGATTGTTAGGAAAAGTACTTTCAAGGACTCATACCCATTTTGTGGATTTTTTTTTCTCAAATTTACATGAAGATAACCCTGCTTGCCAGGCATATGTGATACCCAACAGTCTGACCCTCTTCTTGCACAGTAACTGTCTTTTTAAGTACAGATTCCACTCTTAAGCTTATACATTAAGAGACATAAAAATAGGAGACTGCAAGAGGTAAACTGTTCAGCTCAACAAAGTTTCTTTGACCTTGGCCTTCAGCTATCTCGGAGTCTTGCATATCTGTCTATAAACCTGGTTTAGGGAAGGATTTGAAAGTTAGGCCAATGAAAGAAAAAGTACTCATTTCTTTCCTCCAAAGATTGTGCTTTCTAAACCACCTGGGCCTCTCTCTGTACTTTGTAATCCCCGAGGAGAGTGGATATGACTAGACTCCTTCCCTCCTCTCCACTGCCTTCAGATGTCAGGTAGAAAACATCAAAAACATCTAATATGGCATTAAATGCAACTCCTAAACCTGGTTCACAGGTATGATGAATTTGTAATATAGATCTGTGGAGTTGGTGGGCCTGGTTCTTACTGAACATGTGACTCAAAGAGGTGGCGATGTCGAGACTTCACATGACAGGCTTGGATGCTCCAGATGCCCAGAGCCCACTTCAGGAAAGGGCATCACTGGCAGTGGAATAATTTCCTTGTGGAGAACAGGGAGAGCCACAGCTTTCAGAGATCCGAAGGACTCCTTGTAGCCAGGCTGCTCTGCTTTTGGAAATTGTCACCTCCTAAGCTAAGGGGCTCCATGAGTGGACTAAGGATCCTTGCTGCAGTTCACAAACTGCTCAGCTTTACAGTTTGCCCACCCAGTTGGAGCTGTTCAAAGGTCAGCCAGCCTCATGATCCTCCAAGCATCCTCAGGTGCTTTGGCTGTACATCTGGTATCTAATCGAGCTGACCAATCCAAAGCCCTGTAATAAATCACCAGAATCAAGGGGGAATGGAATGTAAGCCTTAACATGGAATTTCCTTGCTTTGGGCCATTTCTGTTGCAAACTTGCAAATGTCTGCAAGTCTGCAGCATCTTGTATTTTATTCCTTTTAGAATACGTAGAACTTAAAAATCATGAAACTTAGTAAAATTCAGCCTGGCCCAGGCTGAGACTGGAGGTTGTGAGTTCAAGTCCTGCCTGTGCTGCAGGATGAGTTCAAGGCCAGGTTCAACAACTTACGAAGACCCCGTCTCTGATCAAAAAGTGAACGACTGTGCAGTATTGTACCTCACCAGTGGAACACTACACTGGTATGTGCAAAACCTGAGGTTCAAGGTTTAGCATCCAGTAAAGTAAGGTATTAATATCATCTTTTAAAGAAGGAATCGTCTGGGAGTTTGTGTCTCTTTCTGTGTGTATGCCAGTGTGTTTTAAACTGGTATTTAATGAACCTGTCTCTTGCATGTTCATTATAAGCCTGAAGATCACTACCCAAATTCCCTCAGGGGTTGAATCCTAGAACATGCTGTCTCTGAATGTAACGGCTGCTTGTCTTGTTTTGTTTTCAAATGGGTAGCTGGATTTTTGATTATTCATGTTGAAACAGCGCCCAGATCAGCCTCCTTGGTTGGCTGGATGTGACCGGCCGTGCTTCCTATCGAAAAACAGGGGTTGAAGCTTCACTTCAAAGGCCCAGAAACTACCTATTAATACGAGAGATATTAACGGTTTCTGTGGAATCACTTTGTACTCTCCCCATAACCAATATAGACCAAAGATGTTGATAAATTGATCTCAACCCGAGGCTGTTGAATGAGAAGTGAATGCCCCTAAAATTTTAAAGAAAAACCCCAAGGAGACACCCAGAGGTTTTAACCCTTTGTTCTCTCTGATACCTGCTCCCTCCCCTCTCCCCGGGTCCCCCAAGTCACACCTTAAAAATCTGGCTATGAAATCACCAAGAAGTGTGTTCCCTAGGGTTGGCACCACCAAGGGGCGTGGCCACTCACCTCAGATGTATCTTGAGGTTTGGGGGTGTTCTCTTTCTCTTTCTTGTTTTTGGCTACTTCCTGCTTGATACGTTTGTTTCCCGAGACTTTTGTTTTATTCTCATTTTCCTGCGTATTGTTTTCTTGCTTCCGAGGTTTGATTGGCGGCAGAGGCTTATCTTCTTCTCCCTTAATGAATCTTTCATATGGCAGGATTAACCTAAATGGAAGGCAGAAGAGATGTGTCATCGGTTGGCCAATTCTGGTGACATCATTGATATAGAGCTTAGTGACATCATCAGTATGGAGTTTGTTTCCTCTTACGTAGTAGTCCCGCCCTCGATCTGTAGCAATGCATTCTAAGGCTCCTCATGGATGCTGGCTGTCATTTGTACCAAGCTCTCTCCGTATCCTATTCTTTCCCTGTGCTTCAATATCTGATAAAGCTTAATTTATAAATTAAGTAGAATAAGAGGTTAGTAGCTATAATTAATGAAGTAGAACAATTAGAACAACCTACTACAATAGTAAAAGTTTGAACATATAACTCTCCAACAAATAAGATGAATATTGTCTTTCAATGATGGCTGACCATGGTAGCTGAAACCAGGCAAAGCAAAGCCATGCATAAATCACTTGTTGAGTGGCCACATCCCTGCGTCATGTGTACACCCCAGAGACTCACTCGATGTAATCTACTCTACTAGTGAAACTTGCTTATCTGGTCTCCTAAATACTTCTCTGGAAGACTTCTGTCCTTTTGGTTCTGTGAGCTGATGCACCAAGAACACCAACGAAAGGAGCCAAGACAGACATTGTCACAATGGCCCCTAGCACTTGGCCGATTGCCGGTGACATCAGGAAAATAGTGACAGCTGCTGTTCACTTACAGTTAAGTCAAATGCTTATCAAGTATCCACCCTATGCCAGGCACTGCTCCAGATACTGAAATACAGCCATGAACCAAATATTCTGAGCCTCTGACCTCATCCAGCTTCTATTCTAAGACAGGCTAGGTAGACGGTAAAAATCATTCCATATAATCTATGCCACATCTCCTTGGATTATTGTCGTCATCACCATCATCATCACCACCACTACCACCACCACCATCACCACCACTATCACCATGTTCCCAAGATTAAGCAATGATCCTAAGGGTCACAGTATCTGTTAGACCTGCAACTTGAATGTGCTTGCATCTCTGGTCAGAGTTACCATTTTTATTTACCTCAACATGTAGACTTGTCATGACTCAGTAGATAGGAATTGCTTTCATGAAACCCAACCCCAGGTTCAATAAATATATACCACTGGGGGAAAAATACAATATATAATACTGGCTTTGACACCTCTCCACTGTGACACCTTGAAGACCAGCACTCGAGGTCAAAGGTCAAGAGGAGGCATGCTCAGTTTGGCCAAGACAGATGTATTCTGTAGCCCCGAAGGAGCAGGTAACCCCACCCAGGAGAAGGTCTATTTTTTTTTGGGGGGGGTGCCAAGTTAGAAAGGGCCTTAGCCAGAAGGAAGCCAGCTAACCACCACAGCAAGGAAAATCAGAGCACTGAAAAATTCTGAACATTTTAATTACATAACTTTTAAAAACAAAGTGCATAAAATTGCTCTAAAAAGAGAGACATCAAACAGTTCTGTTTTTAATCTGTTCCCTTTGCAACTGCAGCTCTTGATCTGAACCGGGAAAGAGCTGATGTAATTAAAAGGCACGGGTTGCATTACAATCCAGTGATTAAAGTTTTTCTAATGCATTTGGTATGATTAATGACTCACTGTGGGATTAATACAAGGCTCGGCCTTCAAAATGTGAACCTTAATACAGCAAACATAATTTGTTTTAAATACGACAAGTTGACTCAATGAAGAAAATGTACTTGGCTTAGAAGCAGCAGCAATCTGTTCAAATATTGGGAATCCTTTATTTTGAAGCTAAGACACCCGAACCTCTTCTCCCTACCCCACCCCACCCCACTCCCAAGAATCCTGATTTGGAATATTTGTTGAGTATCTTAAAATTGGTTTCTGATTATGCAATTTGTCTATTAGCTACTTAAATACACACCACTGTTCTGGGGTTCTCAGTTAAGACTTGGAGACATCCGAGACACCGACAACAAAAGCAAGCACGTTGTGGAAAAAGTCAAATGCGGATTTATGGAATTTTAGGGCCCAGGTCTGTTTAGTGAGCATGCACAGACAAGGCATGTGCAAAGAGGCATGGGTAATACTTTGGAGGCCTCTGTGTGGCACTGGGCCAGTCACGAAGATCAACACAACCCGTGGGGGAGAGTTATCTTCAGATCCCATTACAGCCCGAGTTTAAACACGTTACAGCTTCTAAAACTGGAAACGGCTCTCTTCATGTAGACTTACTAAAATAATATATGGTTGCCAAATACCTGCTTCCCACCATAATATTACAGTGCGTGTTTATATAATGAAAAGCGTAACTAGGCAGAAGAGAGAGAGAGAAAAAAAAAGCAGTCTTGTTCATACTTGAATCTATTTTGTCTCATCTCTGAAGTCTCCAACTCCTGCCTCCCAGCCCCCCACATACACCAACTCCTCTCTTTTCTGCATTGTTCAGCTGGACACTTGATCTCCTTTTCAATATCGGAAAGTAAGGGATTTTTTTTTCCCAACCAGGAGCAAAAATGCATCGAATATTTTGAGCTGGAAAAATATTTTAAATTGATTTTAATGAAAACACATTTTATTGTTGGGACAGATAGGTTTGTTGGGCTTTTGTTTTGTTACCATGGGAACCAAGGAGCTCAGAAGCCCTGGTATTCCAACGTTTGCCATTTGTGGTACCTCCCTTCCCCTGGCTCCCTTGTCTAATGGAGATGGTGACATCACAAGAGACTATCTTGCTTGAGAATGGTGGTACAGAGTGAGAAGAGGAGGAGGAAGAAGAGGGGGAGGAGGAGGAAGGAATACAGAGAACAGGTTGGGGAGTCACCCAGGGATCCCAGGAAGTTATCTTACAATTTTGCAAGTTTATGAGGCTGGGCAGTATTTTCATTCCCCTCCCCCACCCCCATCCTCTTTTCTCATTTTGACTCAACTTAGCAGCGGGCAAACCTCCAGTAGAGAAAAAAATAGATCTTTACTTTACTGGTCAGAGGCCTGAAGCCAGAAGGCAGGAAATCAGGAATTAAATGTTTCTTGTATCTGTGAAGAGGCATGACTAAGGGTAAAACTCAATCTAAATACAAGCTCTGCTTGTTCAAGGCTTCCAGAGGGGTGTGTGTGTGTTTGTGTGTGTGTGTGTAGGTCAACTAAGTGAGTGTTTTTTTTCCCACTTCTAAATCATTGAAATATAATTAGAGTTGCTCAGAAGGAGAGAAAAAGGCTCCCAAAATAAAACAAGAAAAATAATTGAAATACGAGCTTTGAGGAACAGGGCATATTCCCACACAGTACATAAACAAGCCCTGTTTCATACAGCAACTTCCGTTTGTTGTGACTTCCTTGAGTGTTCCCCCCCCCCCTTTGGTAAGTTCTGTCATCGTGCAGCCCAATTACCCCCACAGGATGTGATCTTTATCATCTGATTATTAGAACTTTTCTCTACAGCACCAGAGGACAAAAGCTACGGTCGGTCTCTGAACGTTTCAATGTTCCACGCACACATGTCATCGTTAAAAACAGATTAGCTTCTCTCAGATCAGCGTTGCCCAATACAGGAAGCCATCCATGTAGGCCTGTAGCCTATAAAAGAATGTAGTGTAATGTAACATGCCTGTGCCTCTCAGAGGACTGTCTCTCAGGACAGCAAAGATTTAATCAGCTTCGAAATGGTACAGATGAAAAGCAAACATGTATGCCCCCCACACACACCGTGAAAAATGTATCTATTACACAGAAGAAATATTCTCATTGTGCTGCAACTCAAAAGAATGTAGGCTGAGTCTTGGGTGGGTAGAAGCAGAGAGAAAGAGGAGAAATAACACTCATTAAAAATCTGTCCAGATCCCCCCCCCCAAACCCCTACCTCCCTTCTGCATTGAGGGTAGAGATGGAAGGCTGTGGAGATAAATGGGTCTTCTTGTCCAGATTTCCTATTTCAGATTAGCAAACTGCTTATTTACGATGTCACTAATGGATGTGAACTAGGTAAGCCATCACGTAGTAAGGGGGCGGGGGATAACAGCTTTTCCTAGGCATAAGATTTGGAGCAGCGTGAGATTTTATTTTATTTTTTTCCCCAGGAATAATACAAGAATAACATTTTTTCCACCTCAAAGCAGAAACGGTAGGGGAGCCTTTTGCTATCACAGAGATCCTTATTAAATTCAATCACTGTGAAAACACAGATTCCCACCCCCCCTTGTCCTTCTTCCTTTAAAAGAAAGAAAAAAAAAAGGGGGAGACTTAAAAATCTACCCAAGTTAAAATTAACAAATCAATGACATTATAACCTTGATTTATTAATGTCTGAGCCAGTAAATTATCATCGTACAAGAAATTGCCGGCTGGAAAATAACTGTGGCTTCGCTAAATCTCAAGTTGAATAATGACGTTCAGAACACTAGGTTTTTAGATGTGCCTCGGTCTGATATTATAAAATATTCAATACATTTCTCTACAGCGGAAGTCAGGGGTCAGCAAATCTATTACTGTAATGTAAGGAATCTGGCAACTTGCCAACTCTCTCTCTCTCTTTATTATTATTATTTTTTTAAACACCAAGGTAGATAATTTTATATTTACCAAGTCTGCAATCCTGCCTGGGGCCTCGCCTCTCTTTCTCAAGACCAAAAGCAGCGGGCTGGCCTCAGAGAAGTATATATCGCAGGCCTTGTCATTTACACTTTGCACAAAAGAAGAAAGGGCCCTCATATTTATTAAGTGACATGCCCTCCCTTCCCTGTCAGCAGAGGAAAAAAAAAATAAAACAATGCCTGCCTTGTCTCATCCAAATGAGCAGCCATAATGTCCCCTGAACTGGTGCATATTTATATGGAAGGACTGAACTTTTGGGCCAAAACATTTAGCAAATGGTGCTTAAGAGGAGAAATAAATGATGATCCATCTATTTATAGAGAGCTCTAAGGAGGATATTATAATAATGTCCGGAACTGATTCAATTTTGAGAATTAAGGAAGGGAGTGGGGAGACTTTAGGGTGTGTCTGTATCTCAAACCTTCCCTGGCAGGCTCAGAGCATGCTCCCAGTATTAAACCATCTTTAAAAATTCAAGTGTAAAAAAATTTGCTATAAATGTTAGAGCAGAACAGGTAAGGGGCAGAGATAATAAGGATGGCATGTACGGTAGGTTAAAGACATTACCGTTATTCTTGCATTAGCAGGGCTTCTTTGTGGCAATAGAAAAGAAATAACATGTTTGTTCCTCTGGGGCTTTGGACCTGATCTGACCCCAAATGGCCTCATTACATCTCTGAGTTGATTCCAGGCTTGATAAATTCTAAGCCTTGGCCAGACATTTCCCTTCTGAGCCAGAAATTGAAAATATAACTTCCCTGTGAAGTATGGGAAGCAATCTTTCATCAAATATGGACCGGGAGAATTGCCTTTTTCCCTTTGTGAGGATAGAAGGTGCATACTTGCTAAGGCACACAAGAGTACAGAAGAGCTGGCCGCACACACTGCCCACCTTTCCAGATGTGAGACCACATCTGCGAAAACGCCAAAACAGCCTTTAGGCACCAGAGGAAACAGACCAGAAACCAGATGTATACTCATGCGCTTTGTGACCTTGTGGAGAATAGAGATTGTCCCTTCGATTGGGACAAGATGCTTGAGGAACAATCAGGCTCTGACCAAGATTTTCATATTATGGTATTAATGTGAAAAGAAAAAAGTTAATGTTGGGGGAGGGGCTTGGAGTGAAACAGCAGAAGCCATTGACCTTGGGGAGAATGGCCAGCACCAGAAAGGGCAATGGCACAATGGCACACTGGCACAATGGCACACACTGAGCATCAAAACAGTGGAGCGTTCAGTCCTTGGTAGAACTCAACCGGGTAGGGAGATGAATGGAAATACAACCCAGAGAACCTGAGGGAGTGTGTCTAAGAGTTACTTAGAGCAGACTGTGCTGCACTGGTGAAAAGGGACGTCTATACAAATAACCAGACAGTGCTCCGTGCTAAGACACCATAAAAGATACAGAGTCCATTATCTTCCTGGACAGAACATTAGCATTCTTTCAGAAAGGGTCTTTTTCCTGGGGAAGACCAGAATGAGAGGGCTTGCAGGGACCCTTGGGGACTCCCCGGTCTCTCCTGGAACAGTTAGTGAGAGAACTTTGTTTTTTTTTTTTTTTTTGGGGGGGGGTCTACTGTTATTTATGATACCTTCCGCATTGTCCTGGAGTGCCTGTGAGCCAGAGCGAGCAGAAGATAAAAAGGTGGGTCATCCAGAGACCCAGCAAGAGGATGGCTTGGCTTCTGTCAAAGGTGAGCCAGTGTGGAAGGGGTAGATAAAGATGGTGGGTGCTCTGAAGTCGGGTTATAAGGACTTGAGGCAGGTAGGGGAAGGGTGGAAAGGCAGAGAGAAGATCAGTTATGCTATGTATCTGTGGAACCCAGGACCTTATCCATACTAGTAAGTGCTGTACCACCGAGTTATACCCAGGCGCAGGTTATCATCATATATTACTTAGGCATTATAATAGCAATAGCAGCCACCATATTGTCACTATTCATACCAGGGATTTGCATGTCATCCCTTCGACCCTTATAAAGAGAGCTAGCCACATATATATTATTTTGACTTCATTTTATGGGAGGCAAAAATTAGGATCAGAACTGAATCAAGTGGTCTGACCTGTGGGTCGTGGATAACATACATGCCAGGATAACTAGGAATGTGCCCCAACATACTTGTAGATGACAAGGTTATGTTGTACCATCATTGGGTTGGACGACCCTCAACTAAATGGTGGCACACAGCTATGGGGTCCTGGAATTGGAATTCAACCCAGGTCTGTTAGGCTGAGCTTCCTGCCTCAGTATCTAGGTATTAGTATCTCAGTATCTAAGATTGAGACATAATCTTGTTAGGAGATGCCCTAATTGATTGCACCTGCCCACATTAAGAAAGTTCTAGGCTTCTATGAGATTGCATCAGGGTGAGCCTTCTCTTCTCAGAGGCAACAGGCTCATGGAATCCACATGGTCATCCAAGAAAGGGTCAACGCCTCACATCAGAGGCAACCCCGCAGCCTGCGAGAAGGGCACATTCTTTCTCTGATGTATGCCACAACAGGCATACCAGGATGCTCCAGGATGGGTTGATCTTACTTATGGGGCTCAATCTGCTATAAACAGTAAGAGACTGAAGAATGGCTTCTCCGTGAAATTTTCCCTCCATCCCTTAATGTTTTCCACGGTCTCTCTAATGGAGTTCTTCTCAGCTTAGCTTTGTGATGCTTGTTCGCCACTTCTGAGGATTTCTCTGCCTAGACTGATGTCATTCCCGTGCCTCTCAAATGAAGACCAAGCTGAAGAAACCTAGAACAGGTTAGGAGGTTGGATGACTCCGTGCCCCAGAGATAATACACGCTCACTGCAGAAGATGGACTGACCATACATAGCTCCCAGCCCTCCATAGTGCCAGACAACAGATGGGTAGAAATGATTCTTCTCAATGACTAGCTCTGACTGGAGTGGCATGGATCCATTTCAAGGGCAGGGCACACCATTTTTGTGAGTCTATAAGCATCACTGGAATTCTCAGCATCATATGTATCCCAGAAGTTATGGCAGGTGGGAGTCCATATGGCTATTACACCAACTCCCATGGAGGGCTATCACACCCAACTCCCAGTCACACTAGAAGCCACCACCCGTGCCAGGGCTTCTGAAACCTTCTCCAGCAACTCATGACTTGGGACCAACTTTGTAACAACTTGTACCAAAACACAATGTTCCAAGAGATTTTTCAGTGGCCAAGCTAAAGATATATTTTAAGGGTAAACAATTACATTCATTTTGTCATCTGAGCCTGCAACCCCCATCCCCGCCACCCCCCCCCCAACCCTCAGCTTTCTCTCTTGGAAGCATGCTTTCTGAATTTTCAATGGATCCTTTGTGAAGGCATGTGTCTGTTCCTCTCAAAATTGAAAAGATGTTTGTACAGTGGCAAGCCTGAGAATTCGGTTACTTAATCTTAATGATAAAACCCGGAGGAGAGAGAAACCATAAGCCTCTTGTTTATCATTAAAAAAAAAAAAAAAAAAAAAAAGGAAAGAGGCTAAGGCACATAATCTATTCTCAAATTTAAATTCATGCTTGATGAGAACTCGCAGGAAAAGTTTGGGTGGACCTGTAGAGTTAGTTTCTCAAGTCCGAACGGCAGGGAGGTGGGTAAAGGAGACAATGAATGGACAGGAAGGAGACAAGAAAAGATTCAGGCATGGAAAAAGTGCCACTTGGCAAGCTTTTTCCAGAGGAGGCAGGCAGAAAAGGAATCCGCCATGGCTCCCAGCACAGCAGACAGACAAGCTTGAAGAGTGTGCGCCTCGGGCTGTTTCTACACTCAACAGTGTAAACTCCAGCTTCTAGTCATTACAGCTCAAACCCAGAGGCAAATTTAAGAATTTTTAAATAGAGATTTTTCAGATGCTGTTGCTAATGCTTACAATTTTTTTTTTTTTTAAAGACTCTGGCTAGAGTCTTGTTTGAGTTTCTTGAAATATCTAGGTATTGGGAAGTTCCCAGAACATTTTAGGCATGCTTAAAGAGTGAGGCTCTTGGGATGGAATTACCTGACTGGCCTCTGTGCAGAGATTCTTTACGGATGGTAAAAGGTCACTCCAGCGAGGGAGGTGGACAGTGACCAGATTCTGGTCCGTCCAGGGAGCAAGCCTGGGGGTGGGGTGGGGTGGGGTGGGGTGGGGATACAGGCAGGCCAAGAGCAGCTATGCTAACAGAGCATCGAGATGAGTTTGGCTCTTCCAGCTACTGTTAGGGATAGCTGGACTTCTAGTATTGAGGGGACAAGGAAAGCTTGCTTGGTGGCAGTGTTGCAGAAAGAGGAAAAGGGTCTGCCCCTGGATTCCCATGAACAAGATGGTAGTCAGGAAGCAGATATCGTTCCTCTGGCTGGCAACTCCACTCTTGGGGAAGGTTGGAGTAATCTACCTGTTGGATATAATCTCTGGAGGGAGCGAGGACCAAGCATCGTTACCTGCCTCTGAGTCACAGGCTTGGGAAACCAGGCCTTAGAAATCGTAATCTCACTTTCCACTCCTTGACAGGCATGGTCTAAAGGGGACTGCCTTTCCTAGAAAATTTAAATTCATTTTAATCATTATATCCATGGTGCAGAACTGGAACTTACGGGGAATTACAAGGGAGGTGATGTCACATGGTCCTTGCCCCCAAAACAGTTTCCTTCTCCAGTTTCCTTCTCCGTTTGATGATGGACTCAAGTTCTAACCCTACCTCTTTAAGATCCAGCTCAAATTCTAGAGCCTACAGGAAGATGTCTCATGTGGGTGGAGAGCTCCTGCCTCTCTTCTGTGCCGCCTCTTTGTCTTTCTATCTATTACACATCTGATTTCCAAAGCCTTAACTATCTAAGTGTCAGCCCTGGCCCGTGAGTCAGACATCTTGATACATTAGATAAGCCAGGAGTTTCTGCAGCTTTGATGAACCAGCAGTGGTTCCTGGAGGCTGCCTTCCAGTGAGGGATCAGGAGCTGTGCCTCCCTCAGCAACCTCTGCTCCCAATGCACCAACCTATCAAAGCCACCTGAGTCTGTGACCACGATGGGGAATAACACATATCCAGTGACCAGAGGAAAGGGCTACTCTTCTAGCTGCCCAATGTGTTCCCTTCTGCCACTTTCGTAAAATACACTAAAAATGAGTTATTAAGGAAAATAGAAGTTCAAAAGACACACACAATGCAAGCCCTGATTTCTTTCTTTCTTTCTTTCTTTCTTTCTTTCTTTCTTTCTTTCTTTCTTTCTTTCTTTCTTTCTTTTCTTTTTCTTTTTTTTTTTTATTACACTCAGTGAAAATAAAATTACTCTGCTCTGATTCAAAGTGAGTTCACAAAGCTTACCTGTAGCTGTCCTCGTTCACTAAGCCTTTTTATGGGCTGATAACAAATAGTTCACAGAGGGGTCACACACTAGAGCAGCTTAGGAGGGGTTTAGGAAACACACACACACACACACACACACACACACATATATATATATTTATATTTTCCACCTGTGACTTTCTCAACTGTGTGTTTATTAGCTTGAAGGGTGTCAAGGATCCAGGGACTTGTGTCCTAGACATGAATGGAATGGGCTCTCACCTGGACTTCCTTTCTCTTGGCTTTTTGCCCAGTTATGAACCTGAAAGATTTGGGGGTCTGATTTTGAGCACAGTACTTATCTTACTCAGAACACAATCCCCCCCCCCCCATTCTGCCCACCACCTTCTGAAAAGCAGGGCAGATCCTGTGAGCTGCCTGTCATTCAGTTTCTGCCCCTGCCTCTGGGTTGGGTGTGGCTCACCCTAAGCAGTCAGAGCCATTTGGAGTAACCAAGTCTTGACCAAAGGAACTCTTCCGGAAAAAGCAGAAGGTTAGAATTTGAAATTGGACATAATGCACGCAAGAAGATGAAGTGTAAACGCTCATTTCCCTCACAAACAAATACATTTGCTTCGGATTCAGATTTCCTAAATACTCAGAAAAGCACACCACAAAGCGCTTTAGCCCTGATGCTGCTCCTTTTTAAAATCCCTAATAACAACTTCATGTGCTCCACACAAACAGAGCATGTAATTCATTCAAGAAAATTAAAACCAGTAATCTAGTATTTTGTGTAAAGATCCCCCTTTTTTGTGCTTCAAAAACATAAAAAAAAAAAACCAAGAAAATTTGCATGTGAAAACAAAGCCTTTAAAATGAATTACTACTCCAGAAAAAAAAAAAAATACAAGCTATTAAAAAAAAAAAAAGCCACAGAAGTAGCCATTTTGTTTTTGTTTCTTACCCGATTTTTAAAAAAAAAAAAGTATAATAATTTAGGGCATCTTCAGGGTTGGATAAGAAAGAAAATGTGGTCCTCAGAAGAGCCCTTTGCCCGGGAGAACACAGACATTTCTTGGCATTCTCATCAACAGTAACTTAATCTATAAATCTCAGCAAGAAATGTTGAAAGCAATCCTATTTCATAAGCTTTGCTGAGTTTGAGACGTCTACATAGCAACAGCCTTGCGCTGGGAAAACACGAAGGCTTTTTATATTGGTAATCATCTGTAACATGAACAATTAAATACAGTACTAATGGACTATGGCCAGGAGCCTGGCACTAATATTAAACACTGACAGAGATGAATCGGTTTAGAAGCAAAACCAGGGCTGACAAAGACATTTTTATGAAGTGCTTGGACCTATTTTATTTAAACCAATCAGAGACAGGTTTGGACGAGCAGGGCCCTCAGCGACAGCGAGACGTTCACAGCCACTGTAAGCACGGTCTCTGCTCTGCCTTAAATAAAAACACCCATTGATTCATTTCCACGGCTCCTACTTTTATTATTGCACTCATTAATAAACCCAAAGTGCCCAACTAATAACATACAAGTAACATTTAATGAGGAACTGGAGATGGTTTTTTTTTTCCTTTTCTTGTAGTAAAACAAAAACATTTACTGGAACCACGGACCGCACTGCATAAAAAATACGCCAGCAGTAGATAATGTGATGTGGATCCCTCGCTCCTCCATCATTGTCCAGGGAAGCAAAGCAAGAGGGAGGAGTGAGAAACAGTATTCCCTGTATTAGAAAGGTAAATACTATTCTTCCCACAGGGAAGCAGCTGGGGAGATGGCTCAGCAAGTATTAGGACCTGAGTTCGAAACCCAGCACCCATGTAAAACCTAGTAGTAGCAGCAACAGTGTGCTATTCACCTCGGCACCGCGGGTCAGAGACAGTCAGATCCTCGGGGTTGGCTGGCTAGTCAGCTGAGCCAGATGGATGAAAAGACCCTGCTTCCAAGAATAATGTAGGGGCCAGGGAGATGGCTCAGCAGGGACGTCTACCACTTGCCAGCAACCCTGGTGACCTGAGTTCAATCCCAAAAAATTGTCCTCTGAGCTTCACACACACACACACACACACACACACACACACACACACACTGTCTTTTGGAAGACCCAGTGAAAGAAGCGAAAGAGCAGACATTCAAAGAACTACGGCCCCGCCTCTTTTCCATACTATGGCCCTTGGGATGATGGGTGATCCCTTAATGGACATTGTCATAGTTTGCTTTCTATTTCTGTGATTAAAAAGTCCCGATTAAAAGCAACTTGGGGAGAAAAGAGTCCATTTGCTTCGCACATTTCCATCATAGTCTATCATCCCGGGAAGCCGGAGTGGGAACTCCAGGCAGGAACTTGGAAGCAGGAACTGAAGCAGAGGTGTGGAGTGTGGCTTCCTGGCTTGTTCTGTGAAGCTTGCTCCTTTATATAGCTTTTATACAGCCTGGGGCTCCCTCCCCAGGGGTGGGCTAATCCCTGTGGCCTGGGTCTTCCACAACAGTCATTAATAAAGAAAATGCCCTACAGATCTGCTCATGGATAACCTACTGAGGGCAAGTCTTCAAAAGAGATCCCCCTCTTTCCCCATATACCTAACCTACGTCATGTTGCCCAAAAATCAACCAGTTCAATCATGACTGATTTAAAAGAGAGTAGTTTGAATGTATACATAGTCTACATTTAAAAAAAAGAAAGAAAACCATGATCTTCAAATATTGGTAGCTAATGATTATTAATTACTAATTATTCATAGCATTCTGATCAGAAGGCTACAGCCATCTAGATAGCCAAAGAAAGGCCAAGGGCTTCTTATCAGTGCAGAACTATCCCTGGCTGCAGGCTCTGCACACACCTGCTGGTGTGGTCAGACAGTGTCACCGGACAATAGCAGAACTGCTGGCTCTAGGCTCCAGTTTCTTTCAGTGGTCCCAGAAACCCAAGAGCACACAGGATCAGCCCCACAGAGATCCTCCTCGAGGTCAAACAGTAGCAGTGCTATGCTGTTTAAAAGGCCCTCCCAAACTCCCAACTATTCCAGGTCCACCCCTGAAACTTGTGGGATGAGCCCAGGATGACTTTTTTCTCATTGAAACCCAGGAAATCTGCATAGATCAACTCCAGTGTTCCCCAGTGCTTCCTACTAGCACTTGAAGCCATCCCCCCCCCAACTACTGAAGCCACCCCCTTCTGCTCAAGACAGGGAACTGTCCCTCTGCTGACAATTTACCATGGATGGCTTCCAGTCGACCACTCACCGTCCCCCCTAACTCAAATGCTGACCAAAGAAGTTCCAGAACTAGAAGAGCATTTTATACCTCTCGAAAAAATGTAATCCAATGGGAGACCAAAACTACAGAATGTCTAGTCTGATCCTACAAATTCAGAAAATGAAAAGAAACATTTAAAACCTTTCGCAATGGGTTGTGGTTGCTAGGGCTTTGCCAAATTGATAGTTTTACATCATTTGGGGATCTACTACACCTTAGAAAAGGGAGATCATTCAGCGAGGTACATTCAAAGTGTCTGGGGACTCTGGTCAAGGCTGTGTCACTGACAAAACCTCTGGAGGAAAACACACCCAGGGGCTGGAGACACAGCGAAGCCTTTAAGAACACCAGTTGCTGCTCTCCCAGAAGTTGCTCAGCTGCCGGCACTCCCGTGGTCACTTTTAACTATCCATAACTCCTGTTCTAGGGGATCTAACTCCATCTTCTGGCCTCTGTAAGCTCCTCCACACATGTAAGAAGCAAAATACCCATGCATCTCATTAAAGAAAAATGAAACACACACACACACACTATATTCACTCGATCCTTCTCTCTAACACAGTTCTTACCTGTTCTTGATCATGTGAAGCTTTGTAAAAGGTACTTAATGACTATGCCCATCTGCGGGGGGAGTGGGCTAGCTGCAGCTGTGTGACTCCTTTTGCCAGTTTTATCTGTCACTGAGTCCTCTTAAAATTAATGGTTTGGGTGCTGGGAACTTTTGAAGAGGAGAGAGTATGTTTTTATATTTCTCATGCACTGATTTGATTAGAGGCTCCTAAGCCAAAGATAAGTAGGTTATGGTAGCCTCCAGCACTGTGGGCAAAGCCCTTGCCCGGGAGACATTGTACTGGGGATCAGCTGCCCAGTACAGCGGGTAACAGGAATGTGTGAACTTTGATGTTAAGTACTGAGAGAAATCACAGTTACATTTATGTATATATATATATATATATATATATATATATATATATATATATATTGCTGCCAAGAGTGGTAATTTGAACATCTATTACTGATGTTTAAGAATCTTTCCGGATTACAATAGGGCCAGGGCAATCTCTTCGGAATGCTCTAAGGGAATTTTTCACAAGGTACTAAACCCAACTCAATTTACTTCAATTATTCCCAAACAAACATTCTAACTTTTGTTAACTGGCCACGCAGTCAAAAATGAGATACGGATAAACACGCCCTTGAACTTCAAGGGAACGTAATGAACACCTACTGTGTCAAGAAGATTTAGGAAGGCTGCTGTATATGACCCACCGTGGGTGTCATGAATGTAGGTCAGAGCTGGATTACCGATGGATTATGAGAAAAGTAATCAGTGAATGTTAGCATTTTAACTTTTTTTTAAACCTGCATGCTCTGTTCCACTAACTAGGTGTTTCTTGATTTCAGTGTGTGCATGGACACTATTAAAACATATGCGTGCATGTGCTCACGCATGCATATGCAAAAGCATGCATGCATACATATACACAGTCTCTCTGTGTCTCCGTGCCTCTGTGTCCCTCCCTCCCTCCCTCCCTCCCTCCCTCCCTCCCTCCCTCCCTCTTTCTATTTGAACTCTCCAGCCCCGGATTTGAAGCCACCATACTTCACGAGTCATATACACTTTTCCTCACATATGTTCTTGGTCAGGATACTTAATCACAGCAACGAGAACAATAACTGAGCACAGTAGAGGATGAATTCTGAACCGGCCTCTGGATTTCACACCAACGGCATACATGTGTGCACGTGTACTCTTGATGAACACAGGCATGTACACACACCATTACGAACCCCCTCTCCACTTCTATAGGGCAGCACCGGCTGTAGTGAATGAAGCTGGTACAACCTAAACATCATGTATGGACTCATTACACAAAGCACATACCACTCATGAATTTGCTGCCATTTCTCAGCAGCGTAGGCACACAGTCAGTGTAAGCACACAGTCAGTCAGTGTAGGTGCACAGTCAGTGTAAGCACACAGTCAGTGTAGGTGCACAATCAGTGTATGCACACAGTCAGTCAGTCTAGGCACACAGTCAGTGCAGGGACACAGTCAGTGTAGGCACATGATCCCTAATGCAATGTGAGGGGAGGCACACCGGAAGTGGGCAGACGGGTCGGACGGGTCATGACTCCTGTCTACAGAGCCTTCCCCAGAGGACCTGATGTATTCTTTCTTGGTGATATCGTTCAGTCCTTTTCTGAAACAGGTGGAACTTATTAGAAAACCCAAGTCGAACAGAATTTGGCTTGAGATGTCCTCGATTGAAAGAGAGCATGTCTAAAGGTGAAGAAGTCCTCGCAAAGGTATGAGAAAGAATAAAACACAGACATAATCTGAGGCTGTGCTGTTGGACTGAGGAATGCCTGGCTTCCAGGGCTCAGTCACATGTTAACCTCCTGACAACATTTCCCATCTTTGTTTTCCAGAAGCCCAAAGAGCTCATGGTAAATGAGCCTCCTGAGAACATCCCTAGGAAGCCACACTTGTTGGGGGGAAGGGCATTGCCAGACAGGTGGCCACAAGACAAAAACCTAAGTAAAGGCACATCTAATTTTAGTCTGGGTAACCAGAGAGCATGCTATGTAAAGGAGAATACTGGGTGTGTGTGTGTGGGGGGGGTGCCAGGAGTGTGTGTGTGTGTGGGGGGGGTTGATGGGTTGGAAGCTGGGGGATGGGTGGGAATGGGGAGTGAGAGGGTGGGGGAGTGAGTGGGGGGGGTTTGTCTTCCCAATGATCCTTTAGATTTCCCCTATCCTGTCTTTGTCCAGAACCATCTTCCAATTAACACAGCTTTAATTAATCGAGGATTTTCGCAGGAGATGGCTTCTTACCTTTCGTAGTGTCTGCGAGTACAGGTGGCCGCACTGGTGCTCCCAGGATTACCACCTAACTCGTCATAAATATGTTTCCACTGACGGCGGGCTGTTATCTGCAAAGACGGCAAGGAGAGATTCAATCTAGCATCGCGAGTGAGCCGCAGGACCATGGTCATTCATTCTATGCAACATTCAGAAGAGAACAGACTGCTCTGGACACCCAGACACAGAAGTTCCAGTGAGTTGAAGAGGGGAGGTAATGGCTTTAACACAAGATCTAACACAAGATCTCTCACTTCACAGTAAAATATGGCTTCCGACTTCAGGTGCTACGTGCCACCCTTCATCTAAGGCACCACCTCCCTTATTATTCATACAGATATTTGCCCCCTAGGTTCCAAACACACACCCTACGCCTTCTATGTTATGTGATACAATACAAAATAAAGTCACATTGCCGCTGAACTGTATGCTTATTCCCTGGATGCCTGAAGCAGGGGGAGGTGGGTGACCAGCCACACTACTTAAAGAAAATATTCCCCCCCCCCAACATGTTTAGGCATCTTCTGATCCTTTAAGCCATACAATGTGTTTCCTGCTTTAAAACAAAGCAAGACAGCAATAAACCAACCACATAGATGGAGGAAAGGGATAAAGGGGAGAAGAATTTACAGCCTTCCTGACATTCTAGCATCACTAAGACAAAGCCTGAGTTGGAGATGTGTCTATCAAATCTGTTTGTTTCTATTTACATACAGCAGGGAAATGCAATATTAACCGAATCCCATGGAAGCGCACCTATTCCCAAGGTGAAATGTTCACTGTGTACGTTCTTGAGTTGGGTATGTGACATGCAAATAACAAGCAAGATCCTGCCCTTTACGACATGGTCTCTTTTTATTTTTATTCATAAATTTTACTGTTGTACATAGTTGGATTTTGCAGAACGACAGATGCTAAGATTTGGCCATTGATTATCTGGGGCGTGGGTGTATATGTGGTGGCGTGGGAAATCACATAGCTCACCTACCCCACCTGCGCATGTCAGAGGCCAGGACAAGTTCTGACGTCCGGGTACACATTTCTAAACAGGTTACAGAGGCCGCTATCTATGCTGTTACAGGATGTGTGGAGGACAGGGTGTTGGCAAGTTGCCAGGGGTGTTCAAGACAACCAGGGTAGGACGGCTTCGTTTTATAAGTTCCCCAGCGCTCACTGTCAGAGTTCACAGGGCGCACATGCACGAGTGGAGAAAAACTTCAGTCTACGATGTAGGCTATGCTTATCAGTTCTGATCTAAGGAAGAGGAGACGGTGGTGAAAGGGCAACTTTGCCATTTTTAGTAAAAGAAATCCTCTTTGTCCTTAAACCCTGCTGAAGGCCCAAGGAAGGCCTCCATGCAATATGGAGTCTCGAACTATCCAGTTTGACATGAAGTCCTTTTATACAGGGCTGCCTGCTACACATACCAGACGGGACAACGACACACAATCCTTATAAGCGTTAAGACTCAAACTCCTCTCATGACACACAAACACAGTAATTGTCAAATGTAATTGTAATCTTCAATCCAGTTTGTAAATGAGACTAACTTGGGTTGATCTATTATTAGGCTGTCAATTCCTCAAAAAACAAACACCAGACGCCTGATAACCAAAGTCCCTTTAGACATCTCCCAGCAAGGTCTTCATTTAGATAAGGGGAGGGCACAGGGCACACAGTAGGACTACAGAAACAGCTAAGTATGTCCCTGCAATCATTTCAGCAGCCGTTCCCACTCTGGTCATCTGCACAAACTGCCTGTTCCATTTTCTACTAGACAGCTTGTACCTCGGTTGACTCTTGCCATGTCTCAGGAGACAGACCTGTGTTGGGATCGAAATCATAGGGAAGGAAGGGCCCATCAGTTATCTAAGGGCACAGCACAGTAGGAGCAAACGCACATCCACACAGTTGCCTCCTGGTCCCCAGAGCTGAGGTCTTTGTGCTGTTATCAAAGCTACCTCCCATTCAGATTGGTCTGAAAATACAGGACATGCTGGCCATGAGGGCTTCCCCCGCCCCCTCCCCCTGAGTTCTCAGCCTTTGGTTTTGGGCCAGCAAGACTCTGAGGGCAAGAGGAAAAGAACTTTCTGATCTGTCAGTCTCTCACCTTCTGAAACTAGAGGGTTCTTCCGTGCCGACCCTTTGTCTCTCTCGCTAAAGCAGAGGGGCTCTGCTGCTCACTACTGAGTCCTTATTCTTGGGTTCTATTTCCCTGTCACCCCTTCTAGTAACTCACATAAGATGCTAGAGTTTCAGGACATGGCCATCTACTTACACGTCAACTCATTTTAGGACAGAGTTGGGTACAGAGAGTGACGGAGGTGGGAAGGAGGAGGAGGGCCAAGGGCAGAGGTTAGAGCTCAAATAAGATTGAGAGAGATAAGCATTTCAAGGTTCCAGCTTAAAGGACATCATGGCTCCAGACAACTACAAAGACAGAGCAGATGACACTCAGGTGCAAGAACCAATCTGAATACCTGTGACAATCTCATTCTGGAAGTCACCGAGAATCGCTTCCTTCCTAGCTTAGGTGAAATCAAAGGGTCTCCAAAAACCACACCATGCCCATTAGATCCAACATGCACGTGTGTTCTTGGCTTTCAAGCACAGTATTTTTTCCCCAAGTGACCTTTAGTATCCAGATGACATTTTAGAGGTGTGTCAAAAAACGAGTTGTCTACACTGCTGTTTGTATAGGAAAACAGGACTAAGGAGCAGAAAGGAACCTATTCCCTCCATAGTTTCATTGATGAAATTATCCAGTTGCTTCAAAAGTATTTTGGGGAGGTGGTGGTATACAGATAGAGCTCAGTCAGTAGGACACTTGCTAATAAACATGAGGACCCAAGTTCCATCTCTAGAACAATGAAGGAAAAGGCCACAGCTGGTGGCTTATGCTTGGAACCTCGACACTGGGAACACAGAGATAGGTGGCTTTTGGGGGACTCACTAGCCAGCCAGTCTAACCTACTTGGTGATACCCAGGCCAAGGAGAGGCCACATCTCCAAAACAAAACAACAACGAGATCCTTCAGAACACTAAAGGACAAACAGCCAATCATCTGGTCATCAATGTGGCCATGGCTCTCACTCAGGAGCTCTGGGTCTGGCCTAAGACCCAGCCAAGACCATCTAGCAGTATTGGCCAGTGTTCCCGAAGACAGCTCACTGGACTCAGCGAGCTACAAGACAAAAATCTACCACCAGCAGAACAAAGCAAACCAAACTAAAATAAAACACAACAGACAACATGAAGGAGGGAGGGAGGCATGTTGGGGGCACCTGTGGGAAGTGGAAGTTGAGGGTGGATGCATCATGACACATTGTGTCCATGTATGAGTCTGCGAGGGAGTAAATAAGTGATATGATATTCTCTTTGAAAATAAGGAGCAGGGCCACCTGAGGACATGTATGCATGTGCGTGCAATTTCAGAACAGCCACCTTAAAGCCTTGGGGCCTTTAGCTTCTCTATTCTTTAAGTTACAAGGATGACATTGCGCTGGTATCTGGGGGTCTAGTGAAGCAGTGAAGCCAATGGAACCAGGGGCCTTTGTGGACTTGAGTTTTTCCAGTGGCTTAAGAATGGGAAGTCAACACAGAGTCAAAGGATGCGTGTGCTTGTGCCTAGCGTGGCTCAGGCTGCCTGGGAAACAGAGCTTTGTCTGGACACCTTGAGGGCTGAATTCAAGGAAGATGACTTTTTTATTCCTGGTAGTACTCCAGGAACTGAAGCTGTTCAAAACTACATGACATCATCTTTGGCCTGGACTATTCCGAAGTAAGCCAAACGCTTTGTATGTCCAGAAATGCAAGGGATGGAGTCAGAGGATGTCTCCAAATTGATGTCAGAGCCAGAGTCTGATGTCAGAGCATAAGCCGGCAGGAAGACAAGTGACTTCTCCCAGATGAACACATCATGGCGCTGCCTCATTGGTGAGACTAGAAGTGGCTGGGGAGGACTATGCTGCTGGAGCACCACACTACTGGAGTACCACCTTCTTTGCCTTGATAAGTTTCTCTCGGCACCTACTCCGCTAATATCACTTTCTCTCAGAATACTGCCTGGGGCTTTCCATCAGGTGGTCAGGGAAGTGAAATTATCTTAATAAACTATAGCTGACGTGCCCCCTTATGCTTCAGAGACTCCCCTGGCTGTTACTGCTTCCTCAGATGCACAGCAAGGACCCAAGCTCAGGGGCAAAGCATCACCCTTTTCTGGATTGGGAAGAAAAGACTGCGTAGAGGGATGCCTAGCCGGAAGTCTGCAAAGAGCAAGCCATTACTAGCAGCCAATATAAAACACTCAGGATGCAGTGTTTTCGGGGCTCAAATTTGTTAGATACATTTATGATCTCTAAACCTCAAAGTGGAGAGACACTTGGCTGTATTTCCAGTAAAGGCAGAAGGGGCTCAGAGAATTGTGCAGTGGTCAGTCAACATTCCAGACTTAAAAGGAAACTTCTGCTTCTCTCTCTATCTCTCTGTCTCTCTGTCTCTGTCTCTCTCTCTTTTAAATTTTAAATGGGAGGATCAGGAAGAACCAAAACGAAACAATCCATAATCCACAACTCAAACCAGAAGGTTTGGAATAGTTTATAACCACAAACAAAAACAAGCCAATTAAGATGTTCTTGTTCATAGCCAGAAGGAACTCCAGAGAACTGGCTTTGGACAGATATACAGTAACACATCTACAAATTTGATGTTTGAGTTTTGGACTGGTCCTGAGTATTTATATTATCTAATATTTACATATCTAGTATTTACCTCATCTATCCATTTAAACCTTTCTCCTAAATTCTTACATTCCTTTTTTTCCCTCAAGAACGAGACTTTATCTCAGGTTGTAACCGGCTGGTTACTAGGAAACATTAGTACTCTGACAGGTATATGGGGTAATAACTTGAAAGGGCTGGGGATGTATCCCAGCACTACAGTACTATGAATTCATAAGCCATGATGCAAAAAAAAAACAAAAACAGACAAGCAAACAACAAAAACTAACTCAAGGACGCATTTCCAGTCTTTGATATGTAATTTTGATAGAGGACATAATTGAAGACAAGTTTCGTTTGGGGCAATGCTAGACCTGGTATGCATGGGCTGAAAGATGATGTCAACAAAGCAAGGCGGTCAGATTCTTTCCTCTCCACATCACTGCTTATATGAAGAAAATGTCCTAGATATATGAGAAACTGCCAGGAATGGAAGGTACAAGAGACAGTAATTTATGAGTGTCTCCCCTCTCACCTATACTACTACAGGCAGAGATAGTGTATTGGGGATTTCCAGCAAGCAAGCATATGAAGAATACCATGGTGGGGAATGCCAGCGAGCTAAAATCTGAAAAATACAATGGGGATTACCAGTAAGCTAGAACCTGAAGATCGCCATGATAGTCTTAGCAACTTTGCTTTAGTTTCTGTGCTTGTATGACGAAGGACATAAACTAACAGAACAAGGATTCTTTTCCATGCCAAGGTCAAGTCAAGAAAAAAAAAAATTCATCTGTCAAGGTGCTACAGTTCCCTTTACTCAAAAATGGAAATAGCTCTGAGCTTCATCCAGACCTACATGAACTTTTCACAGCATGAAAATACCAGAAACGCTGTGCTGTTCTTGAGCCAAGGGAAGACTGAGATTCTAGGATGTTCTAGGCTGCAAAACTAAATCCTCACCGGAAAAAAATCTAAGATTTACCAGTCAAAATACTCCAAGAAAAAAAAAATGTATTGTGTACCTAGCAGAACCAAAAGCTTAGATGTAGATAGTAGAAACATAGTTAGGTGCCAACAGGGCCACAGGAAGCTGGAAGCAAGAAGCTAGAGAGGAGAGGGAGGGGATTTCTTTTAAAATTCCATTTGTAAGTAAATGGAGGGAGATACCCATTGGGTCCTTCATATATCCCCCAGAATATGCATCTCCCACACATGCTACTTGGGCGTAAGGATTTGTGCTGAAGACAATTGAGAACAAACACCAAAAGAGTCTCCACTCCCTTCCCCATCTGTCATTGGTACAGATTGTCCACGGAGAAGGTACCTTTTCACAATAAGAGAAAGAAGATAAACTCGTTCTAAATGGGGTGACATCCCACTTGCTCCCTTCCTCAGCCTACTGAACAGTCCCTGAGCTCCGCATCCAGCTCTCCTGGCCTCGTTTTCTTGCCTTTATCTATCAAGAACTCTCTACTAAGCCTCTTGTCCCAGGCACTGGTCACTGTACATTGCCTGACCTCAAAGTACTCAAGTTTACCCTGCCTCCACGTTGGAATGTCCTCCCTAAGAAAGCCATGAGGATTTGTATCCGGATCCAACCCCTCACCTGCATCTGAAGGTCATCTCAGGGCATCTTTAATCCAAAACACGTAACCCGCAGATTGCATCAGTAACTTTGAGCCTTGAAGACTCCTTCCCTCAGTTCTGCTGGGGAAAGCTCTTTGTTTCTACAGGGCAATGGTTCTTTTTAAAACTGTCACCCATAATTTAATGACTGATTCTCTTTAAATTAAGTCCCTTAAAGATCAGGATGGTTAACCTAGATCTTTCCTTTCTCCCATGGTGTCTAACATATGTCTCTTATGCATATGATAGCCTATAAATATATGGTCACGTAATCTGCTGGTTTATGGTCATGTATTCATTCAACAATCAATTCTATTAGTCCAAAAGTGCTGCAAATGTGCTCCCAAATTTATCAGAAGTTTCTTCTATTTGTTCCACACCAACTTGGTGTCTTGTAAAGACACAGGTGTGAAAGTAGGAAACCCTGATTCTGTGAAATCTCTTGGACTCCTCCTATCAGTTCATGGCGTGGAGCTCCAGAGTTGGAAAACTACATTTCATAATGCTTTGGAAATCTCGTGACACCAGCTGTGGTCACAGTTCACCCAAGTACAGTCTCCTGTTCTTCACATCGTCAGATCAGCTTACAAGTGGAGGCAGAGAGGCTGACTGGTGAGCTCAGGACACTAAGTTTCCATCTTTTCACACAGAGGAGACCCAGAAATAGCTCAAGAGTTTGCAGAACTGTGAGCTTCGGCAGGGAGTCCATATCCTAATCCATCAACAGATTGAGCCAAGTTAAAAAAAAATTATTTATTTTTGCACAGGGTACTTTTATAAAACAAACCTCTCAAATAAACTTGCATCCATGAAATGAATATTTTTACATGTGTTCATGTGCTAGGTTTCTTTATAAACACATATGCTCCCATATATCAAGCAGTTTATAAGTTCACATATGCACGTCAAACACTTTTTTAGTCAGAATTACTAGCAGATATCTCGACGGTAAATATCAGATTATCTGACTCAAATAGCACTTTCTATGGTTTCCTGTGCCCAGACTCCTACATCAAAACATTCTATTAGTTTCTGGAACAATATATGTTATATGGCAAGGACCACTGGTTTGGGGGTGGGTTGGGATAAAATAAATATAATTTTCTTGACTTTGTGTCTGTTACTTTCATTTTATTACAGTACAGAGGTCTCTCAGATTACTTCTTAAAGGAAGAAAAGAAATAATTTCCCACTCAATTGCCAGAGGAACCATACAGCTTAATCAGATTATCGTGTGGGAGAAAAAAACATTCCCAGTGACGCCATCTTACTATGTCAATTAATTTTATTACAGATGTCGTCTCTCTGTGTTACGTTAATGCAGCTCTTCCCCCCCCCCCAGTATTTCAAGATCTTAATCTCCGTTTGTCCCTCTGATATTTTATTGGCTCAGAAATACATGCTGTAAAAATCCATGGCCATCAAATTTTCCCGTGGGCTAAAAATAACTCACTCCTGTCAGTTAGAATTAGCTGATAAAGAATGTCAGAGCCTGTTCTGAATAAATTTGATAACTTCCTGTTTATGTAGCAGTGACCCTTGTCTAATAAAGCTTCTTTGCCCTAGAATGAGAGGAGGCTGTGCTCTATTCTATTCCTTAATGGCCAATCCTGATGACTTCTGAAAGCCTTTAATACATTTCCCATATTAGACATGAACAGATGTCAGGTAGGGTTGCCAAGGGAGATTTCTTTTATGCAATCTTGGCTTGTCGGACAATCATAGACCTTTCTCAACATGGGAAAAAATTACAGACCCAACTAATTTCCCTGACAGGGGAGAGTTACATATGTTTTCCACTTGTAGTGTTTTACGACAAGTTTACAGTTTTGCCAAACCTGGAACTAATTGGGACCATTTCCAAAACTGGTCCAATAAACCCCCCAAAGTGTAAGAGCCATTGGGAAAGGCAGCCAATGATGGTGTGCTTGCTTTTCAGTTTTCTTCCATTTTGGCCAGAGACAGAGGGGATGGGGGGTGGGGAGGGGAGAATTAGATTGTGAAATTATTTCATTTAAGTTGCTTAAACACTTACTGTTTCATATCCTCCCAGTTTTTGAGCAGCTTGAAACATAGTCCAAAGGTTAACTGTTAGAGGGACAATAAGTATTTAGATAAGCATTGCATTAACACACTTCCAAGAAATGTCAATTCAAACATTTTGTTTTGTTTTTCAATGAGAAAGAGAAAAGAAAAAAAATAACAAAAAAACCCAGTCACCTCTATCAACAAGAATAACAATGACAAAAACCCAATCATCTGCTAAATTTCTAGGAAATAATTCACTGGAGGAGAGTTCAACATTATAGGATCTACTATGTTTAACCCTTAAAAAGTATTTCTTGAGAGAGAGTTGCAACACTGGAGTGCCTGTTGGACTTTAAGGACAAACAGCATAGTCTTGTTTGTCTTATCATCTGCAGAGGAAGAGAAGATGTTGGAAGAACCTTGGGGATGTGTGGGAAGTCAGAACAGGGGTGTGAGTCTTGCTCAGTTCTCCAAGAGAAGGCCTTTATAGGATAGTCACACTTCCTCCAGATAAGATTTCTCTGCGATCAGTCACTTTAATACAAGATTACCTTCTTAGACTGTTTGATAACAAGGCCATATTAAAGGATCTTGGCTGTATTTTTGCCAACATGTGGCTGGCACGTGAGTGTAGAAAACAGGCAGGTCACATGCCTGACTTGAGTCACACAGTAAGGGGAGATAGTCATTCACAGAGAAATGGAATCATGAGCACACTTAACTCCCTAACTGGGCCTGGATAGCTGTGTGATGTTAGGAAACATTGTAACTTAAGAAAAAAAAAATCCCTGAATATAGGGTTTGCATGGCTATGCTGCCAAACAAGCTTGGCTCAAACTAGTAGTGAGATATTTTTGGTTGTTCGTTTTGTACCAGATACCTTGGGATGTGAGAATATTGGACTTCATGTAATCCTTTAGTGCAGGATTTGAACCAAGTAGGGAATTAAAATGTCAAAAGACTCTCTGACACAACATGCTTGCGAAGCCATAGTGAACCTTGTACTGCATCAAGGCTAAAAGAGCCCTGCCTTGGCCTTCCTCTCTTCTGGAACACTGATAACAGGACAGAGCTGCTCTTCACAGAACATTGATTTTACTTCTATTTCGAGCAGCCAGTTTTCAGACAAACATTGTGATCATGTGCGGTTATATAAATTTATAACGGCTTCGAGCGATCTCTTATAATCAGTGCCAGCTGCTATTAGCTATGTAAATTGTTATGTAAAACATACAGGTTGGACTCTCTTCATCAGAATGACACATGGCTTTAATCTAGGGAGATGCTAGATTTGCAAGCCAGAGGGGCCTATGGCTTTGTGCTCCAGGAAATCCAGACAGAGCAAAATATACTTGGCTGTGAACTCAGGGGTGGGGGGCAAGATCTGGGTTTTCTTTTTCATTTTCAATGGGATTTTGCACAAGCTATGAGTTTCCTTGTCTATGCATGAAGACATCTAGATGGACAGCCAGCTCAGACTTGCTCCAAACTGGGATTTCCCTTCAAGTTTTTATTTCATATTTGCTCTGAATTCAGACTTTTAAGAAAACAATAGGTTTAGAACTAAAGGGATCCCCCCCTTATGGCTGTTTGGTCCACTTTTAAACATCTTTCTTTAAGAAGTTGTCTCTGAACAGGCAACATCTGTGCCTGATAAGGCGACATCATCATCATCATTATCTCATAAGAAAGGAGCTGCAGACACTCCAGATTGACAAAACAGAAAACAAGAGGTTTTCAGCACGTCTATTTCCAGTCACCGTCCTCCGACTTCTGCCTATAAATATCTCTGCAATTGTCCCAGAAGGCAACAATGCAGCGGAAAGAGGCAGGGAAAAAATTCTTGGCTTGGACAATTTGTGGATCTATTATAAACAGAAAACACCCTGCCTAGATTAGGGTTTCAACATAATCACTAGTAGAAAAGAAAAGAAAAAAAAAATACCAACAACATTTTTTTCCACTCCCTCCCTCCCCGGTCCCCGTCCGACGCCTTGCAATTTCAAAGAATCTGAGTAATTTTGATATTTCAGAAACAATAACAAGGATACTTACTCTGTTTGAAACCCAAGTAGGGAATTCGCTCGATGGGCGTTTTTCTTTCTTTCATGTATTTATACAGGGCCACTAAGAAGGCTTGTTCATCTGCCCTGCATTCTTCGCCAATGGACAGCTTTGGCTTTTCTTCATTTGAGGTTTTTTTACAGTTATTGTGGTTATTCTTCGGCTTGGTCAAGGCTGACCTGGCCTCCCCTTTCACCTGGAAAAAAATAATAATAACAGTATATCAAATTAAGCCCAGCCTCGGAAGGCTTGAAAAGACATATCTAAGTGATACTTTCCACAGAAGACACCCTTGAGTAAGAATGTGGTTCTAGACAATGGAAACAAAGCTCTATAAAGGAGCACACAGCGGGCTTTTGTGCTCTGTGGACTTGATGCAAGTACTCAAGTCTAGCAAGGGTGTGACATGAATGTCAATAAAACTTTATTGACAAACACGTGTCCAGAGGGCCACAGTTGGCAAGGTTGTGCCAGTGTCCTTTGTATTCTTCACAGTACATTCATTTCAAACCAGAGAAAATAGTGTTAATATCTGTTAAAAAGACTGATTTGCTTCTTGATACATTTTATTTCCCCCAAAGGGCACGATCATTAAGGTCCTTGATAAAACCTTGTTGTCATAACAATAGCCCAATACTGTAGATATTATATAAAAGAGAGAGGTTTATTTCTTTATGTACATTTGTCCTCTTCCTCTTTCTAGACACCTGGAAGAGCTCTCCATGCTGGGATATACCGGTAAGGTCATTGTCGTGTGTTGTCGGGGGGTTGATGGCTGCACACAACACTGAGCAGTGTACTAAAAAGCAGTTTCTTTGATGAGGACTTGATGGCTTTTCCATCCGCTTAGCATGGGACAGGACATGTTTCCTTGCCAGAAAAGAAAGAGTAGCAAACAGCTAAAGCCCCAACTAGAACAAATGGAGCCCTCTTCTCCCGCCCCCTCGCCCCCAAACTGAGACAGAAATGGAGGCAGACACTTCGTGCTTCTTCCTTCTACGCCACAGGCGGGCTCTGGTGCTTGGCTAACCTAATGTTCCCTGCTCGCAACCATGTTGTACTGCGGCCTTTGATGGTTGTTAAATATAACGCTAAGTTGCTGAGTTATTTTAATTGTAAAAGGGGGAGGTACAAAGGGTCAGCCTTAGAGTTCAAATGCACCCACGGGGAGTGTGTACATTCCAATATTCTTTACATCTCCTGGCTGACATCAGGCAAGAAGAGGGTAAGGGCCGGGAAACATTGGGAATAAAAATGGCTCACAGATTCAATACCGTTCTCTCTTTCTGATTTTTTAGCCTCCACAGATCCTTCTGAGCTCTAAGCGCATGAAAAGGTTTCTGTTTATTTATTGAAGGGGGAAACACATCCTCTCAAAGAGGGATTTGTTACTGTCCATTCTCTCAGTGGAGCACACTGCTTTCATTGCTTCAGACTGGCCTCACATGAATGACACTGTCTGGTCAACTCAGTGGGGTCGCCCACTCAGAAATTTCTAAGGGGCTGAGGAAATGGGGTAAAGACATTTTTCCACATACCATGTTTTACTGACAACATCCTCAAAAGTTTGCACTCTGTGACATCACAGGAAGACAGACATCCTGTGACTCTTTACACCATCATCAATATTCACTGCCAAGTATTAGATTGATGAACCTAAACTTATGCATGCCATAATTTATTGGCTTCTGAAATCATCTAAGCATGCTAGTTTTCATCTGTATTGCCCTGTTGGTTTACATTGGTACCCAAGTGCTGTTGTAGAGCTCACTGACAGGTTGTGTCATTCTCTCATTGGCCAACCCTGCAGATTAGGTTACATCAGCAGGCTTGCCAGCAAGGTCCAAGGAACCACTTGTCTCTCTCCGCCTACCCAGCACTGGGCTTATAAGCATGTGCAACCACATTAGCTTTCTTAACCTGCATTCTGTAGATTGAACTGAGGTCTTCATGCTTACAGGACAAGCATTTTAAACACCTGGGCTATCTCCCTAAATTTTATGTGTACGCCTGTCATGAGGTAGGTCATTATTGTCCTAAGAATGTAGAAACGGAGGCAAAAGCAGAAGGAATAATATGTTTAAGTGTGTAAGATGAACTTAATAAAAATGTTAAAGCTGGTAGTCAAAACAAAGTTTCAAGTAAAAGGCACATCTTATTTGCAGGCATGTCGTCATCTATGGCTGAGAAATACGGTTGGTCATAGGTATATGGAATACAGGCATTACAGCATCTTCTACTGACTGAGAAATATGATTTATCAAGTCACCCAAAAAACCAAAACTAGGTGTTTGACCAATCTAAAGGGCTTCTTTGCTTCTACTGGGCACCCAGCCAATCAAGGGAAAGAATCGTATACCTGTGAGTGCCTTCAGTGAACGATGCAACCTTCTATGCTTTTACCTACGCTAGGCCAGCCATCCACAGGAACTACAAAAGGTGGCCGACTAGACCCATTTTATAGGAGAAAAAGACTGAGGCTCACCGAGGCTGGAGATCTTGATGCATGTCTACTGAGATGCAAACACCTAAGTCTGGAGCTTAGGTCTAACTCCTTTCACACCTCAAGTGTATGCAGGGAAGAATGACTAAACCCTGTGTATAAAACAGGCTGAGGCTTACGTTTGCAGTGATCACATGCTGATTATCAGTTATTAGGACAGAGCCATCTCTGTTAGGGGACTCTGAGGTTTGCAGATAGACAGATGTGCAACCCTCTGTTTGTGGGTTGAAGAAGAAAGACCCTGGAAATGGAAGCAAAACCTATGGGGTAGAAGCCGGGGCTGAAGTAGCGAACCCTCTCTGTTGATTACAAAGGCTTCAAGTAAGACCATGTTGCCACCTGCTGAACTCCATCCTGCATCCCAGGGGATCCTCTAAGAGGATGAAGGATGCTTAGCAAGATGGTAACAAGTGGGTGGTGGCTTGCATCTCAGACTAGCTTGATAGGTTTCTCAGTACAAGCGAGCTTTCTGTTCCCCGTAAGACTCAGTCAAGTTATTGTGTGTGTGTTGCCCCACATTTACTCAAAAAACATTCCCAGTATTTTAGTCTACTGAATTATTGTAATTCAAATATTAAAATGGAAATAGCATCTAGTGCTCACATTGACCTTGAGAGAGTATGACCTTTTAATAGAGACAGTTAGGTTCCTGACCTGAACCACACACACCTGATGAACTGGCCAAGAGCACTGGGGTTGTCAAAGAGTGATTGACAGCATGCTAATTAGAGAAACAATGTTTCATGTTCTCAATGAAGCTGCATGCCTATTTGACACTAATCACATTCCTCTACACAACTGAGTTATAGTCACTCTCTCCATCAGTAGGGCAAGCTAGCTGGGCTGACCCAGCAACAACCAGGCAGTACTTCTAATCCAGACGTGGTCAACAACTTGAGATGAGACCCTCAGCTTCTTGGTAAAGCAAGAATGATCACTCCCGGTGTGGAGGGCCAAATGAGATGAATGGTACATGAAACTAATGCAAGCAACACCCTTGCAACACACTGACCACACAAGGATGTGACATGAGAGGATACCCAGCATAGCATACTTTGCCTTTCTATGTTCCTTTCAACATGGAAACCACATGTTACATGTCTAATCTTTAGAAAATGCTTAACACACACACACACACACACACACACACACACACACAATCATTTACTTTCCATCACCAAAATCTTTCCTCTAAGATAGTTGACCAAGCCTCTGCTATGGACCTGCTGCTGTCAATGGCCTCATCACGTAACGGGATTGGAACTGATCTCATTCACAATCCCTTCCTAAGGTTGGGTACTTTTCCTTCTCATGAGACATGAGCTGTCTTTAGAAAGCCACGGAATTCTCTCTCCAGGGAAAACCGTGTGCTCCAAAGATGCTGTCCTGTTAACGCCGAGAGCCTGCAAACTTTCAAAGGTGACATCATGGCCACAGAAAACCCCGTTCACCTCTTCTGGAAGGTTTGCTGTGCGGAGCTGCAGGAGGCTGGCATCGATCCACAGTTAGAAATGGTCTGTCTGAGGCACTCTGAGAACACACATAGGTTTGAGAGCCAAATGGCTCACCGGCACATAAAACACTGGTTCAAATTCCCAAAATAAGCAGACAGTCATAGACTTCACATCTTTACCAAAACATTTCGTGGCAAAAGACCACTTTAAGACCCAAGTGTCTTTTTAAGTGGCTCTCCTGGTCCCAAGTGTGGTTTGTTCCTCCTGCAGGATTTTCCAGACACGTGCCAACAGATACACTTGCCACGCTTTAAAATTAATCTTTTCCAATTGGTGGATTTCTCCAGACCCATTAGAAAATACTCGAGGCAAGACTGTAATCCAAGGCTCCAAAAGCTAAGACGTCCGACCAGTTCCCAGGAGTTGACCACAGCACAGGAACGCTGGAAGGGGGGTGTGTCCCACGGTGACCATTTTCAGTGGCAGCGTTAGTGAAAAGCGGGATGAAGAGAACCCCAGGATTGGCTGTCATCCCTCATAAAAAGAGTAAGTCAGTGCATACTGAACACAGTCCATGTGTTCAGTAGCCGTCAGTTTCTTCTGGTCTCTGAGTCCTAGGTTGAGTGTTGTAAATCCCACACATTAGTAGTAATTCCAAATAACAAGGATCGATTGGCACTTCATCCCGGCAGGCTCAGATTTGGAATATTCTGGAAGAAACACAGCATGGGCTCTGCTTTCTCTGTTGAGTGTCGCCATCATAAAACCTTAACTCCCTCCGTATTGCCTTGCGGGACTCTCAGGATGCACTTGAGGGAAAGAGGAAATCCAGCTGCCTTCTTCACTCAAGGCCACAGAAACCAAGGCCTTGGTAGCGGTTCCAGAGCTAAGCTGCTCAACTCATGAGAAAATGTCTTTCACGGTATCCATGTGAGTTCGCTTGCATAGAGTTAAGTGAACAGAGGCTAAGCCCTGCCAGAGGATGCTGGGCTTGCATTTAGCCAGCAAAGTAGGGGAAAACAAACAAACGAACAAACAAAACCAACCCCACTTCTGTAGATTGACTTTAAAATAAAAAAAAAAACAAAAAAAACAAAAAACAAGACAAACCAAAAAACAAAAAACAAAACAAAAAAAAAACCCTTTGAAATCTTGGGAGCATGACAAATTCCTAACAAAAGAGCCTTCAGAACTTTGTGGTTAAGAGTCGTACTTGAAGATAAGATTTTCCGGAATGTAAAATCTCATGGCTCACTGGGTTCACACTGGGAAGGGGGAGAGAGGACCCAGTCCAAGCACCCGCAGGCAGGCTTTATAATTTCAAGCCATCCTTTTTCCTATGTCAGAATCTTCATCAATAATCAATATGCCCCACCCCCTTCAGAGCTTTAGCGCTTACATCTGGACAATGTGATCTTTGAATCTGATCTGGATGGATTAGAGCTGTCTTTGGCCTTAGAAGCGAACACCAGATACCAACCTCCAAGAGCTGGAATGTGGAACTGTGACCCAGGCTCACAGAAGTCAAAAAAGACAAATCTAAAAATATGCAGTGACACTTCACTAAATACTTCAAGTGCACACACTGCAAAGATTTCAAAGAATGTTCATTCAAAATGGGCCAAGTAAACGCTTTCTTTCTGTATTCAGAGAGATCTTCAAAAACACTCATACACCTTTATTTGCATGCATATTATTTTCCATGTATCTCTAATTTGCTCTAATATGAATTAGAGGTGACTTTGGGAGTTAAAAAAAAAATGACCAAAAAGGATTAATTCTAGTCACTTCTAATTTCATCTCCAGTTAATCTCTGAAGCATATTTAGATGTGTCCACTCAGAGAGAGGATGGTTCAGCTGGTCTATTTTTGATCCAGAGCAGAGTAAACTATGTCATTGTGTCATCTGGTATAAGATCTCAGCCCGAGTGACGTGCGCACTTAATCACATCCTTTACTGAACAAGCCAAACTGGGAGGTGAGAAGTCTTTCTGTTGACTAATCAAAATGCTGGCCCTCCTACCAGATCCTAGCCCCCCTCACCACCTGACTCCCTGCCACTAGGGAAGTGTCCAGAAGTGCAAAAGCCAAAAGCAAATTCTGAATTGAACACGGTCACCAAGACATCAGATATCAGAGAGGCCAAAGGGAGAAGTCCACAGAAGCATCCATCCATCCATCAATCAATCAATCAATCAATCAATCAGGAGGAGTCTCAGTGGACGACCCACCTTACCTTGCTGATAACTTTACCGTCACAGTTATTGTTGGGGTCCTTTGAACCACTGAAGGAATCTCTTCTCTGGGGACATGTTTTCTTTTTGCGAGGTCTGCCTTTAAGATTTGGCGCTGAAAACAAATGGAAAATCATTGTCAGACCCAGAAGCCTTACTCCACAGTGTTCAGCTCCGACAGCTGAAATAAGCAGGTCAGCCACCAACTCTTATTGGAGACTTCTGTCTCTGAAGGGATCTTGGTAGGTGCGAGACTTGCTACACTCTGCTCTCAAAGATAAAGTATCAACTTTCCCAAGTCTGATTAATATAATTAAGATGAGGATGATAAGGAGAACACAAATCCTCCTCCTGCCCTCCCACCCATGTACCCTCCCCCCCCCCCGAATCCCTGCTGTCCGAATAGAAGTACCCCTGGTCAGACTTGGACATCACTCCTCCTGTTTATTTGGTATCTTGGTTTTAGAAACCCAAAGGACTGGCCAGCCTGTGATGTCATCATAGTAAAGCAACATCTAACATCACTCTTCTGAAGAGTTTCAAGACAGCAGTATTGTCTCAAATCACAGTCCCGGATGATGAGAGAGAGAGAGAGAGAGAGAGAGAGAGAGAGAGAGAGAGAGAGAGAGAGAGAGGTTCACAGTAACTAGCTGCCGCTGCACGCGTTTTCCGAATAATACTGTGGCCAGCATGTCTCATATCTCAGCAAATCTGGCCAAGACGTTGAGTCAGCGTGTTCTCTTTCCCTCCTCGGTATATTTTTATGAAGATCTGGAGGGTTATTTAAAATAAATTCCAAAGCTTACACTGGGGTTAGTCTGCCTCCTGTGGAGGTTGATTGTTTGTGTGTGTGTGTGTGTGTGTGTGTGTGTGTGTGTGTTATTAAAGCCATAGTTACAAACGACACAGGTGATGCTGATCTTGGGTTGTTTATGGGGTGTCCTGACTGCTCCCCTACCAGCTTTCTCATTCGTCATTAGTTCATTAGTCTTGCAAGTCCCAGAAAAAAAAAAAACAACAAAAAACTAAAACAAACCAACTCATTGAGCTTCCCTTAACCAACTCCAGATAAAAGCTTTCCCGAACCCCCCCCCCACCTGCCCCCAAACAATCCCTCCAGAGCTCTCAAAGCACCTATATGTTTATTACTTAGAGGGACAGTTAAAGAGGAAAAAACCCATCTGAACACCAGGGAGCCTCTTAATTGTTATTTACCTCTGGACACACAGGGTTAGCCACTGGTGCCTTTAGGACATTTTAGGTTGGACTCAATTTACATACACACGACTTCCTACTAGTTTGTTTTTCTGCTGCGGTAAGGAGTGAAACTCAGCTAAAGGCAACACTTTCCAGTCAAAGTGAGGAGTGTGGGTTAATGAAGCTGTTTCGGAAGGCTCGGGCTCCCCTTCCCGAACTACCGTTCTCATTCCAGTCTCAAAAACCACGGGTCTCAAAGTCCACTCCAGAAGACCTGCCTGGAATTTTCCTAACGTAAAATCACAAGCAAAATCAAGCAAAGAGAAAAACAGACGTTACCCATTCCAGTCGCCAAACATCTGCCTGATCGATGCCTGTGCTCAGGAAAGCTCCGGCAGGGGACGGTTCCCCAGCCGCATCCCTGGGAGTCTGCTCTTGGTGTGGAGATTGGCTTCCTAGCTGCGAGGAGGCTCAGCGCTGCTCGCAGGTCCCCTCCCCCGGCTCCATTACTCATGTAAACACACTAGCACGGGTGTGTGGGATGGGCTCTGAGCACTTAGATTGAGCTGCCAGACTGGCAGAGAAGACGCTACACTCTCCTCCTCCCTGGCACGGGCTTGCTGACTGCGCCCAGCCTGTTTGGTGGCTCCTGACCTCTGGCTCTTTGGTGGGAGCTCAGAGCCCAGTTCCGAGAACTTGCTATGGTCCACAGCCTGGAGCCAGGGTGTGGACTGTTTTGTTTAAAGGACTTTGTGTAGCTCGGAAGCTTTTTCACAATGACCCAAGTGCTCAGGCTTAAATGAGCTAGGGTTGGACTTACTCTCAAGTCCCCTTATCAAAATAACAGCTCTGCAGTGAGCAGGCAGAAGCAGACAGGACTTGAGAGAGGAGCTCAGAGAGATCCCCTCAGCCGAAACGGAACAATGTAGCCTCTGTTCTGAGACCTGTCAAAGCCATCTCCCCTCCTCACATTTTTTGAAAAGCACTTAAAGCCTAAAAGGCATTTATTTCCAGAGAAGCTGTCAAAGCCCAAAGGCCCTGTCTAAAGACAGAACCTTGCCCTGAACCCTAAGTTTTAAATAGCAAAGCAAAAGTTCCGAGAACCTGCAAGAACCACCCTGAAACTGGGTCGATGTTTCCAGAACCCAGATACCCAGCAGGTTCTGAGAACTACCAAGGTTAGAATGGGAGGAGACCAGCATCCAGATCACACAACTCTAAATATGGAGTCTTGGGTTCTTAATTGGCCAAGACCGTGCAAATGCAAACCCCCACTTTTACTTCCAACTAGGATCCCCCTCCCCCCAGCCTGTCCCCCCACCCAGCATAGTCATTGTATTCTTTGTCCAGAAGGGTTGATTGGCTTTGACTCTCATTTGCATAAACATTAGGGAGGTAGCGCGGTGTCACCTGAATGGGTTGAATGAATGAATGTGACTAATGGAAACACAAATACCCACATAACTCATCACATCCTTGTAAGTAAGTGGAGCCTGCCAACTTGGGTCATGTGACACATGTGTCACGCTGGGAGCCTTTGTACCTTACCTCCAATGCTTTGGGGACCTAAACTAGGAGCTCGAGGTAACATGGGAACAAGAGAGATGAGCTTTGACTTCCTGTCAAACCTTCACCTTCACCGAAGCCTTGTACCCCATATCAGTCACGAACCATCGGTGTGCTGGGGGCGGTGACCACGAAGAACTGGTGACCAATACCCCATAATGCAACAGGAAACCTTCTTATTTCCTAAGACGCTCAGTGGAGCTTTGTGACTGGGGGTGAGGGTTGGGGGTGGGGGGATAACAAATATTGTGCCCCTGCCTACTTTCCTCCAGGGTAGAGAAACAAATCTTTCTCTACACCGGCGATTGAAAAGCGAATGCCCCGTGTTGGAGTGGTCAGGTTAGAGTGGGACTTTGAAGTTCTTTCATAAGAGAAACATCCCCGCACCTTCCAGCCATCCGAGTACTATACTTAACTCCCTCCTGGAGAGCAAGTGTCAAATCCAGGGGTCCTGAGTCGGAGCCAGCGGGCTCCTGCTTGAGGGAAGAGCGATCTCTCGGTCCCTAGGTCTACTCTTGCCAGTGACAGCTCTGTTATCAGAGAGGTTTCCTCAGGCCACGGACGAGAACAGAAACAGAGACCCACAGCCGGACATCACACACACACACATAGTCTACCATAGAGGTCTCCATCAGATCCCGCCCCCCTCGGAGTTCAGGGAATCCCTTGGGAGAGTAGGTAGAAAGGGAGCCGCCAGAGGGGACCAGGAGACCATGGCCCCGTGAATCAACTAAGCAAGGTAGAAATGAGCTCACACAGACTGAAGCAGCAAGCTCAGGGCCGACGTGTGTCCGCCCAAGGTCCTCTGACTATATATTATAACTATTAGCTTAGTATGTTTGTGGGTCCCTGACTGTGAGGAGGAGTGGGCCTCTCACTCTTGTGCATGCTCTTGGGACGCCTCTCCTTCCACGTTTGCCACGTCTAGCTTCGATATGATGGGTTTTTTTTGCTTCCCTGTATCGTATTTGATTTTTCTCTCATGTCGGGTGTTATCTCCTTAGAAGCCTGTTCTTTGCTAAGGAGGGACGGAAAGGGAGTGTGGATCCGGACAGGAGGCAAAGTAGGGAGGGACTGGGAGGAGGAGAGGGAGAGGGAGCCAACATCAAGATATTGCATGAGGAGAGAATCTACTTTCAAATAGAAGAAAAAAAATGAGAAAGAATAAAATAAAGACAATTAAGAAGACACAACAAACGAACAAACAAAGCCCCACAAAAAAAAAAATCAAGTGACGTTGTAAAGCTATTCTAATTTTGGCTACTTTCACTTGTACATATAACTCATAACCCAGTGTTGTCCTGGGTCCTCAGAATTCAGTGTGTGAGTATGTATGTAAGTCCTCCTCCTCCTCCTCCTCCTCCTCCTCCTCCTCCTTCCTCTTCCTCCTTCTTTTCCTCCTCCTCCCCCTCTTCCCCCTAGACTTTATTTTGATGCTGGAAAGACATCTCAACAGTTAAGAGTGCATACTCTTCTTATAGAGGACCTAAGTCCAGTCCTCAACACCCACTCCCAATGGCCTAACACTAATTGTAGCTCCAGGGCATCTGATGCCATCTCCTGGTCTCTGAGGGCACTGGTGCTCCCTCACACACCCACACATGGGTGATTCTCTGGTAGAACAGCAAGACCTCTTAACCATGGACCCGCTGTCTCTCCAGTCCCTCTGTGATCCCACTTTGCACTCAGAAGACAATGGTGTCTCATCCTTCTAGGGAATGTCTTAAGGGTCAGCCATGGCTCTGTCTTCCAATAAGAACTCCACTAAAGCTTGCAGCAAACCCAGGAGGTCAGTACTGTTAGTAGCCTCCCCATTCTACAGATCAGCAAACTGAGACAGACAAAGTCGGCTGTCTCAGACCACACACCTGATTATCGGCAATGAGATCACTGTCTAGGCAACTGTGGTTTAGCCAGGGTCCTCCTGAGTAGCTCCCCCCTACCCCCCAGTCATCTAAGTTCTTGATGAGTACACAAATCAACCCCTCTGGTAGTCCACAATGAGCTTCCACCAAAACCAGAACACCTTCAAATATCACATGCTTCTGTGAGACTAGCGCGCACACAGCCTCTTCTGGACCCACCAGAGCAGGGCTCCCCTTCAGATGGGACTTAGCATTCAGCAACAGGATGTCCTCTGTTCCATGCCTTAAGGCCAGTTAAACTCAGTCAAAGCTTTATGCCGGAGACCCCTTTACAGGGAAAGCTACTGGCTGACGAGTGAGAGATTTCTCTGGTTGAAACGAAAACAAAACCTTTTTCTCTTCAGTTGTCCATCTGTCCATCTTCCTCTGCCAACCGACACATGCTCACGTTTGCAAAGCAGCTGCTATCTTCGTAGACATTAACTCCCTAAGAAGCATGTTATCCCCCCATGTTCAGGACACCATGACATCTAATGCCTGCTTAGACCATTGTTTTCTATTGTTACCGTTTTCTTCTTATCAGTGAATACAGTCTATCTTCTTGACAGCAGAGGGGACACAGTTTGCTGTTTCTTTTTTTTTCTTAAAGGGACTGTTTACTCAAACAAACAAACAAACAAACAAACAAAACCAAGTAGGCATTTGTATGTATCCACTTAGCTATGGGTTCAGACAAGTTACCCAGTCAGGCAGCTCAGGTGTGGGAAACTCAGCCCAGATTCTAGAAATAATAATGCAACAAAGGAACTGTAACTAGTTACTGGCAAGGCTCAAGCTTTTGGCTTAAATGTTGCTTACACACACACACACACACACACACACACACACACACATCTGCTGGGCTCTTCCTGTCATGGCCGTCATTTTTATTTATTTATTTTTTAAAACCATTTATGATCTTGGAAATCCCTCAAAGACAAACAGCTCTAAAAGCTGGATTGACTCATCGGCAAGCAAACAACCCGTTCCTCCCATTCTGGAGAGGTCTTTTCTCCCTGCCAACCACGCTACATTAGAGACGTTCTTTGTGTCTACTGATAACATACAGGGTCTTACTTGCTGGGAGCGCCTGGAAATAGAGAAATGGAAAAAAAATCATCTTCCTAAGAGTCGACCCTGTGTGTGTGTGTGTGTGTGTGTGTGTGTGTGTGTGTGTGTGTCTACAGGAGGTGAGTGGAGCATTAAGTCATTGAATTTTCAAACTGTGTGTACTTTAAATATGAGCCAGAAAGCAAAACCCTTGTTCCTGGTGGTCGGTTACATTTTTGTAATGCCTTTCCTCTTAGGACAGTGAAGTTCTGGGAATTTTTCTTTATAGACAATAATCTTAAAATACCCTGGCATGTTTCAACATGGAATATTGCTCTTTCTGGGGGGTGGGGGAAAACAAAGAGAGAAAAAAGAAATCTACCCTAATTTAGTTATCATTTACCACGTTCTATTTTCAATGTTTCCCTTTTGACTATTTAGAAACTTCCTCTTTCCGTCTAGCAAGAATAGGATGAATGTTTTTAGTTATTAATGTATGAGTCAAAGATTTACAAATCGAGAATGGCAGAAGGCTTGATCAAAGCCACTCCTAAAATTTATGGGCGTAGTAAAAGAAAGGCATTTTGCAGATAATCTCTTACAGAATTCCAGTTTTTAAATACTTGGGGGTTTAAAAACAAAAAAAAAACCAAAAAACCCAAAAACAACCTAAAAGCTCTCAGCTCTCTCTGTGGCTTTGCCACCAAGCCAACATTTTAACATAAGAATCCATAAATGATTCCCTGAGATTTTAAATTCAAAACCCAGTGTGGGTCTGGGGAGGGCATGTTTGTAGCCAATACATATTTACGTGGCTGAAGCTTTCTGTGAATTCACAAAACAGGATTCCCACATGAGTAAAGACTCAGAGTTTATTTTTATTCTGTTTTTCTATAAACAGCCCTCCCCACCCAGCAGAAAACACTGGAGAGGCACATGTGTTGCCTGATCTGTGATAGCCCAGGGCCACTGATAGGTCCAACTTAGTCTTCTGGAAGCACTCTAACAGTAATTGATGGACAGTGAGCCCATCAATACAGCCACACAACATTTGCCAGGGTTCCAGGACTTGGTAATTGTGCTGACGATTCCTCTTAAAATCTATTCTCTCAAACAGAAGTATTAGAAAGAGGAACCCAGAGATAAGGACCCAGATTCTAGAGCCGGATTTAAAAGCTATCACTTTTAAATGCCACCAAAGATCATATCTCTGTGAACAACCGCAGGTCACATGCCCAGGATGAATTGTCACGTGCTCACACTAAATATTACTGGTCTCCTGGAGAACTGGGCCATGAGATCCTAGGTGCTGTAGCCCAAGCCCCGATTCTGCTGTTGCTGGTGTCACTCACTACAATTTAGCATTTCCACTGAACCACGGGATCCTCACATGATCCACGCTGTTCTGCTTTCCCAAAGGACGAGCAGTTCTTTTGTTAGAAAGAGGATGATAAACAAATAAACAAATAAATAAGATGATATTATGAGACCCAGATCACTTTGGCTGTGTCAAAAAGTCACTCAGATTGCTACCCCGTCACTAATGAGAGTATATGACCATGCTCCCTCTAACTAGGTGGAATGGGCAGCTCAAATCCCAAACAGCCTTGGACTTCACTGACTGCTCAACAAACCATGTAAATAAACACCCTTGCGATCTCATCCAAAACATGTCTGTCTTACTCACTCCTGGTTCACACTCCTGAATGCTGGGGCATTGTTAATGCCTCTGATCAACGGATTAGTAAATTCATAGGCATGCGATATGTGTAGCTCTTTCCTGATACGCCCTCTCTCTTCTCCTCTCTCTCTCTCTCTCTCTCTCTCTCTCTCTCTCTCTCTCTCTCTCTCTCTCTCTCTCTCTCTCTCTCTCTCTCTCTCTCTCTCTCTCCCTCCCTCCCTCCCTCCCTCCCTCCCTCCCTCCACCTCTGCCCCGAGGTCTTCATTTCTCAGAAACACTTAAAAATCACAGATTATTTCCCTCTGGCCCTCCCCCCTCGGAGCTCATCTGTATTGCTAATTGGTTTGAGAGCATGTGACTCCATGTACTCCTGCATTAAAAACAAGCAAGCCTTCTCTGAAGTCAGGGCTTATCATAAGAAATAAGCTGATTTCTAGCCTTGTCTCTCTGGGAGACAGAAATGATCAAATACAGTTCCAAAATGATTTAGAACCATGGTGTGGATTCTCCAGTCCCCGAGGGTACTCTATAGAAGGATGCTCACAGGACATGGTTGAAGAAGAAAAAGATGGTGTAAGCTTCGGACCATCTTTATAGGAAGCCAGAGAAGCCCTGAGATCTACCAGGGTATAGAGCTAGGAAGAGATTCTGGGCTGTTAGAGGATAGACCCTTTAGAAAGAAGGTTTTGGAATCAGGAAAGGCATTTGAAATCCAGGCCATGGTCTCACATCCTCCCTCTGATCTGCATTGGCCAGTCAGAGGTCTTTGAGAGGAACGGACTCCTGGTGGAGGACCCTGTGGGCATGTCCCATAGTTGATGTGAAATGCATTCAGCTCTCAGGTAACAGGTAAGTTCACCAAGGCCCGGATGGATGTGACCCAGGCCCTTGGTTTTCCACCAAGAACAATGTGTTGGGTTTTCACCAATGACAAAAAGAGTACCACAAGTGGCTCCAACCTATGTAATCACATGTACTCAAAACTGTCCCTCCCGGGGGCTGGAGAGATGGCTCAGTGGTTAAGGACACCGACTGCTCTTCTAAAGGTCATGAGTTCAAATCCCAGCAACCACATGATGGCTCACAACCATCCGTAATGAGATCTGATGCCCTCTTCTGGGGTGAAGACAGCTATAGTGTACTTACATATAATAATAATAATAATAATAATAATAATAATAATAATAGTAACTGGGCATAGTTGTAAACACTTAAAAAAAAAAAAACTGTCCCTCCCTCCAGATGCCAGGGATCTAGTGGGGTATTTCTAGACCTATGACAGTCTGGATTCCCCAGGGGAGAAAATCACATACACACACACACACACACACACACACACACACACACATCTGCTGGGCTCTTCCTGTCATGGCCGTCATTTTTATTTATTTATTTTTTAAAACCATTTATGATCTTGGAAATCCCTCAAAGACAAACAGCTCTAAAAGCTGGATTGACTCATCGGCAAGCAAACAACCCGTTCCTCCCATTCTGGAGAGGTCTTTTCTCCCTGCCAACCACGCTACATTAGAGACGTTCTTTGTGTCTACTGATAACATACAGGGTCTTACTTGCTGGGAGCGCCTGGAAATAGAGAAATGGAAAAAAAATCATCTTCCTAAGAGTCGACCCTGTGTGTGTGTGTGTGTGTGTGTGTGTGTGTGTGTGTGTGTGTCTACAGGAGGTGAGTGGAGCATTAAGTCATTGAATTTTCAAACTGTGTGTACTTTAAATATGAGCCAGAAAGCAAAACCCTTGTTCCTGGTGGTCGGTTACATTTTTGTAATGCCTTTCCTCTTAGGACAGTGAAGTTCTGGGAATTTTTCTTTATAGACAATAATCTTAAAATACCCTGGCATGTTTCAACATGGAATATTGCTCTTTCTGGGGGGTGGGGGAAAACAAAGAGAGAAAAAAGAAATCTACCCTAATTTAGTTATCATTTACCACGTTCTATTTTCAATGTTTCCCTTTTGACTATTTAGAAACTTCCTCTTTCCGTCTAGCAAGAATAGGATGAATGTTTTTAGTTATTAATGTATGAGTCAAAGATTTACAAATCGAGAATGGCAGAAGGCTTGATCAAAGCCACTCCTAAAATTTATGGGCGTAGTAAAAGAAAGGCATTTTGCAGATAATCTCTTACAGAATTCCAGTTTTTAAATACTTGGGGGTTTAAAAACAAAAAAAAAACCAAAAAACCCAAAAACAACCTAAAAGCTCTCAGCTCTCTCTGTGGCTTTGCCACCAAGCCAACATTTTAACATAAGAATCCATAAATGATTCCCTGAGATTTTAAATTCAAAACCCAGTGTGGGTCTGGGGAGGGCATGTTTGTAGCCAATACATATTTACGTGGCTGAAGCTTTCTGTGAATTCACAAAACAGGATTCCCACATGAGTAAAGACTCAGAGTTTATTTTTATTCTGTTTTTCTATAAACAGCCCTCCCCACCCAGCAGAAAACACTGGAGAGGCACATGTGTTGCCTGATCTGTGATAGCCCAGGGCCACTGATAGGTCCAACTTAGTCTTCTGGAAGCACTCTAACAGTAATTGATGGACAGTGAGCCCATCAATACAGCCACACAACATTTGCCAGGGTTCCAGGACTTGGTAATTGTGCTGACGATTCCTCTTAAAATCTATTCTCTCAAACAGAAGTATTAGAAAGAGGAACCCAGAGATAAGGACCCAGATTCTAGAGCCGGATTTAAAAGCTATCACTTTTAAATGCCACCAAAGATCATATCTCTGTGAACAACCGCAGGTCACATGCCCAGGATGAATTGTCACGTGCTCACACTAAATATTACTGGTCTCCTGGAGAACTGGGCCATGAGATCCTAGGTGCTGTAGCCCAAGCCCCGATTCTGCTGTTGCTGGTGTCACTCACTACAATTTAGCATTTCCACTGAACCACGGGATCCTCACATGATCCACGCTGTTCTGCTTTCCCAAAGGACGAGCAGTTCTTTTGTTAGAAAGAGGATGATAAACAAATAAACAAATAAATAAGATGATATTATGAGACCCAGATCACTTTGGCTGTGTCAAAAAGTCACTCAGATTGCTACCCCGTCACTAATGAGAGTATATGACCATGCTCCCTCTAACTAGGTGGAATGGGCAGCTCAAATCCCAAACAGCCTTGGACTTCACTGACTGCTCAACAAACCATGTAAATAAACACCCTTGCGATCTCATCCAAAACATGTCTGTCTTACTCACTCCTGGTTCACACTCCTGAATGCTGGGGCATTGTTAATGCCTCTGATCAACGGATTAGTAAATTCATAGGCATGCGATATGTGTAGCTCTTTCCTGATACGCCCTCTCTCTTCTCCTCTCTCTCTCTCTCTCTCTCTCTCTCTCTCTCTCTCTCTCTCTCTCTCTCTCTCCCTCCACCTCTGCCCCGAGGTCTTCATTTCTCAGAAACACTTAAAAATCACAGATTATTTCCCTCTGGCCCTCCCCCCTCGGAGCTCATCTG
>NC_034598.1:33285993-33306828 GCF_900095145.1 Mus pahari
GTTTAAGGCTGCTTAAGTATCCATTGTTGATGTGTGTTTGAAGGATATTTTAATCCCCACAATTTCTGAAGGTCATAAAACAGGACCTCATGAACGCAACACAAAATAGACTCTCTCTCTCTCTCTCTCTCTCTCTCTCTCTCTCTCTCTCTCTCTCTCTCTGTGTGTGTGTGTGTGTGTGTGTGTGTGTGACAAACAATAAAGTCGCTCATCCCAGCCCATGACTGATACCCTCTGAGGTGCCCCTACTGAACACAACTATAGAGAACTGAAAGCTACATTTGTTGTTGTTGTTATTTCTTTTGTGTGTGTATGTGTGTGTGTGTGTGTGTGTGTGTGTGTCAGATGGCTTCAGAAGGAAACAGTGAATAGCACAGCACATTTAGACTCACATTAAAACACAACATTTTTGTTCTGCCATCTCTCCGGGTTTGGAAATAAGATTGTTCATTTTCAACAATTGATTTGCCAATTTGATAAAGGAAATGTTTCCCACTGGACATAAATAAATGGTTTTTATGGTTTGGTTTGGTTGGTTGGTTTGGTTGCTTATGTGTACATGGATTAGTGTGGATATACTTAACTCATTACAGACATGGATGGATACTTTAGGAGAAACAGTTTGTTTCCTAAATCCACATAACAAAAACAATAGAATAAGGTCCCAATTTATTTGAAAAGATATACAAAAGGAGTTTGTGCTGAAAGTACAGTTATTAATTTCTTTATGCTGTCTGAAAGAACCATCTAACATGTAGTGCTGTTCCTTCCTTCAAATTAAGAGTCCAGGGTCCTGCTGAGCTACAGTGCCAAGACGGGTGACCTGAATTCAATCCCTAGGACCCACCAGGTGGAAAGAAAGAATTGGCCTCTGGCTTCCATAAGTGCTTGGTGGTACATGACTCCACAAATAAAAATGTGACTTTATTTTTTTAACTAAGGAGGGGGCAGGCTATGACCCAGTTTATAAAGTATTTGCTATACCCGAGTAACACCTCATACTGCGAAGGCACTTCAAAACCCTTCTGTGGTACCATGGCTCTCAGTGACTCTATAGAAGAGAGTAGAAAATGCAGGCTGGAGGGTCCAGAGGAGAAGAGAAAGGAGCCCGGGGTGTGGTGTGTATGCAGAGGCAGCCACAGGGTCCCTAACTCCCAACAGTGATACATTAACTAGGGACAGGTGATTGTAACTGGGCCGGCCAGGCAAGCTTGAGTGCTCCGTCATTGGAAACAAGAGTTTGAGTCACGGCAGAACAGCAGGGCAGATGCTAGTGGAAACCATACCATGGATCTCATAATAATACTAGTAATAATAAATAATAGTGATAGAGAAGGGTGACGCTTCACATGGTCAGTTAAGAGAAAACATTTCTCTTCCTGTGTAAAGTTGCCGCACCCAATACAGTCGCGGTACCTACAGGCGTCTGCAGAGCCCTTGAAATGCCAAGCCCGAGCTGAGGTGTACTTTACATATAAAACACAGATTGGTACACAGATTGGTTTTCAACACGTGGGGCAGAGAGCAAATGATCTCACTGATAGCATTTTAAATCAAGTGCATATTGAGATGGTAATGACATTTTGGCTATAATGGCTTGGATAAAATATATCATTAAAATGAATTCCACGTTTTCCCTTTTTAAACGGCAGATGGCTCTGGTTATCTTCCGGATGGGTGATGTTGGTTTGGACAACAATGCAATGTTAGGATCAGAGAGATGTATGTATGCCCTCAGTCATGATTCAAAGGGCAAGCAAAACAGATCTACGTCTGAAGCTAGAAAAAATTGGCCAAGGTCACAGCTCGAAAGTTCCAGTACAATGTCAATGTAGAGTCCTGTTTGCTGTGATACTCACTGTCACGGACAGATGTTAGTACCCCAAAACTGCTGATGCTGAGATCTCTGCAAAGATCAAATCTAGTAATTATTGACTCGAGGCTTCTAAATGCCCTGATGTGGTTGCTAGCACATTAAGATCCTTTACTAGGGTAACAAGTGAAAACAGATGGGGGGAGGGGGAGAGGGAGGGAGACAGGGGGAGAGGGAGGGAGAGTCTGAGGGAGGGAGAGGGAGAGAGGAGCTCTGACTCCTCATGAGCTATTTTGATGCGTTGACGACATGAACTGTGTGTAATGTAAGCCGCTGCAATCATTCAGTGCAGACACGATATGAGAAAATGGAACTTGAGCGAGTTTGGCCAATCCCAAGTAGACGTTGCCCTGACCACAAATTGCCGAATGAGTTTACAGTCCAACTGCGTTTTCCTTTTAAGAGATCTCATTTGAAAGTAAGTAGAGGGGTCAGATGCAGTCAGCCCTCAAGGCAAGAACATGAACTTCCTGGCACGGTCCAACTGCTGTCAGGTCCCACAGTTTCACATGACACATTGCCAATAAGCCCGGAGAAGTTGGACGAAAGAAACAGGTTTCAACTCTGGGGACTGTAGAGGAAACGAGGACTTTATCATCATCCTTAGTATCCAAAGGACCAGCAAGAAGATGGGGTGACAGAACAGGGAGGGACCTTGCTATGCACACCTGGAGACAGGAGAAGATGGGGTGACAGAACAGGGAGGGACCTTGCTATGCACACCTGGAGACAGGGGTCTGATTCCTGGGATCCATGATAAGGTCTACGGAGAGAACCAATTCTACAAAGTTGTTCTCTGATCTCCGTCATCATACCTCCAACACACCATGCGCATGTGTGTGCATGCACGTGCACTTGATAAAATATATATATATATATATATATATATATATATATATATAATAAAAGGTCATCGGACATTGTTCTGATAGTGGCTGCCTAGTATCCACGTAACCAGTCACGGGGTCTGAAATGAGAGTCCATTCCCTCTGACTTCTCAGTTTTGGTTCCTTTTGACAGTGGCCGCACAGAACTGTAGCTAGCAACCAATCAAAAGCTATGCCCCCTCCTGGACTGAACCACTTCCTTTTATTTTAAAATGACCCTAATTATAACACACAAGAGCAGTAATAGTGGCTATGGACGTAAATCCAGGTTAGACAGCGAGAACAGCCTCTGAAGCACCCAGGCTTTATGCTGAGGGATGAGCAAGATCCCTGTAGGATCAACCAAACACAAGATGGATATTTGACTGTAGGATACTTATAAGGTGATCATTTTAAATGACATTTTTTGTGATGGGCTCAGCCTACATGCAGTGAAACACCCTGACTATCTGCCCCTGGGATAATGGTGATAACCGTAGAGGTTTTTGTCTTTCTCTCAAGCTCTTTTATAGCACATGGTATACATAGTTCAGCATCCAACCTTATAAACCCATGACCAACTGTCAGTAGACAGTTATCTAACACATGGGGTCACCACAAAAAGACTCCTTATTTGGGCAAAAGTCCTTGTCTGCCCCGGTATCTCTGTATTTCCTCTGAGAAGAAATTTATTTGGATTATTTGCTGTTCAGGAAACCCAGAGGCTGCAAGTGTGGCGATTGAAAGGCCAAGAAATAAAATCCTGAGCAAGTTTAAAACACTTAGCTCGTTATTAGAACCATTTCTGGCTTTGTTAGCCTTAAGCAAACTCTCTATTGCCCTCTTGTGGTAAGTCAGGGTGATGCGCAGGGATGACCACAAAAACCTCAGGAACTAACAAAAGTTTACTCAAATACAGGTAAGGCACTTATCTCCGAGGGAGGGACCCAAGTGTGAACCACAACTTTAGGCTGTTTTTATATATATCATAATTTACATTTAGTAGGCCTCCTCCACAATATCAGGTGTTGTGGGGTGAGGCTGGTGGGGCCATTATATGGAAATTTAGAACAATGTATTCCAAGAACATAACGGAGTCACTGTATCTATGGCCATCACTGTTATATTTTGTAGCCAATTGAGTTTAATGAATTTTATAACTGTAAAAAAAAAATCATGCTCACATTTTAAAAGTTCCTTCATAACCAAAAATAGGCTGATACTCCAACTGGTTTGGAATTACAGGAACCGAGGAAAGATGTCTTGAATAACTCCCTAATATGGAAGAAAAACCACTAAATACAAAAAGGGCCAGTTCATTTGTTTCTAACAATAGGCAGTATAGAGAAACTTGGAATTTATAAGACCAAGGAAAGGAATAGGCTGTATCATTCCGTACATAATAATAATAATAATAATAATAATAATAATAATAGTAATAATAATTTCTAAAATCTAGCTTTCAAATTCAATAACCAATTATGCAATTTGGTGTTTAATTTGATTTTTAAATTTTATTTCCAATCTCTGCTTTGTGATTTTTGGACAATTTCTTGCTCATTGGGCCCGTCCCCCCAAAAGCAAACAAACTTGGTATCCAAACAAATCGAGCGACTAAAAAAAGAGGCCGAGGGATCCAAATCTGCAGACCCAGGACACAAAAAAGCCAGCCCTCTCTCCCCCATTCCCAGCCAAAGCACCGGCCCTTTTAAATACAGCTACTTCTCCGCCCAGCATGAACCCAAAGGGTCTGTAATTCCAAGATGGTTTTAGGAACAGATTTATCTTGACTTGGCCTCAACTCCAGTTTTGTAGCAACAGTTGTTTGGTTTTCGTCGTTGAATTGACAAAGTCCTTAAAGTAACTCTACTATAAAATTAAACAGCTGTGCCTTCTTTAGCAAAACATGACTGCTTTCTTATTTCTGTGTGTGCTGCGGTGCAACCTGAACCTGCCCTCTCTTCTTAGTGTCCTTTCACTAAAAAGAAAATTAGAAAATGAATTCTCTAGTTAGCCTTGTTTCTCTTTTAAAGATAATAAAATAATAATAATAATAATAATAATAATAAATGGAGGGGCGGGGCGGTATTTTCTGGCCTCTGATGCGCATCTACTTTTGAGCACAGGCGTTTACACACAGGACTCTCGCTCAAAGGGCTTTTGTTTAATTCCTATTATGATAGGAAATATGATATGCTGCCCCCCCCCCCCAGTAGAATAACAACCTCGTGTGGCAGAAAGACAGACATGTCTGCTGCTCTCGCAGATGGGAAGACTGAGCAGCTTTAAATGGTGGGAGGTAAAGCAAAGAAACATTCACAGAGGCTATGATTAAATTTAGAATTTGACTCCTGGCCCAGGTCTTGAACCAGAACCATGTGAAGGCTCTCATTCTTTGGGATCAACAGAAGAACAATTCGAAAACATTCTTTTGGCATTATTAAGCATCGCTTCGGGCTCCGGGAAGCGAGGGTGGGGGCGGGGCCTGGACACAATACAAAGCTTCTAGGTGCCACACCTTGGGACATGGCTCCAGGTGTGGACGACTTGGTCTAGGCTGCCTGTATTCTAGGATCGCACAGAAGCTAGGGTTAAAATGAGACTCTGACGCTTGACACGGGGCTCGAACCAGAACCACGGGGGGGGGGGGGGGGGGGGGGGGAGCTCTCATTCTTTGGAACCAATAGACCAATTTGTTCTAGGTTTGAGAGTTCTTGCAAACATTGCTCTAAAATGCAGAGTGAGAGACCTGGAAAGACGTGAAGTATGGGGAGCCACGCTTGGCAGACCAACCGGTAACAGAAGACCATGGTGAGGAGCTGGAATATTGATAGCTCTGTGACTGCTGAGTTCTTCTGGGTAATTTACAGAGCAACGCCATTCCACAGATTAAAGAGCCGGGGAGATGGTTCAGTTTGTAAGGGGTTTGCCGTATAAGCACAAAGGCCTGAGTTCGGATCTCCGGAAATCAGTCAAAAAGTAGGGTGTAGTAGTTGTACATATAACCTACCCTGCAATTCTTCAGTCACTTCTCCAGATGTGTGGGGGTGCCTTTGTCCACAGATACTCTTTCTGGTTTCTTGCACCCACCATGTATTGACCGTCTCAGCGGACTCTTAAAGAGATGGTAGGGGCTTGATATACGGTGATAGAACACGCAGAACCCTGTATTCATTTTGAAACCAGTGCCTGTCACTTAATATGAGATTTAGTAAATCCTCTACTATTTTGGGGTGCATATGCGTGTGTATGTGTGTATGTGTGTGTGAGGGTGTGTGTGAGGGTGTGTGTGTATGTGTGTGGGGGGGTGTATGTGTGTGAGGATGTGTGTGTGTGTATGTGTGTGTGTGAGGGTGTATATGTGTATGTGTGTGTGTGTATGTGTGTGTGTGTGTGTGTGAGAGAGGGGGTGTGTGTTTGTGTGTGTGCCCTCATAGGCCAGAAGGAGGCATCGGGATCCTTTGGAGTTGGTTGTTAGCCAGTCATGAGTGCTGGGAATCGAACTCAGGTCCTCTTCGAGAGCAGAAAGGACCTTTAACCACCCAACCATCTTTCCATCCCCTCAGCATAGAGTGGGTCTTTGTTAAACTGCCCAGATTGCTGGCTCCCCTGGGGCAAACACATACCTCTAACGAGGGAAGGGTGGCTGGGCTACCCTTGGCAACTAATCTTTGTGCCTACAGCATTTTCAAGATCACCATTAATTAAGGGAAGTGTGAGTGGTACCTACATAGATACCTATTGGTCTAGGGGGACTGTGGCTCAAGAAAAGCCAGAACACCAAAGAGAAAGCAAAATGTTTCCATGGGGGAGATGTTATACCTTTTAAAGACCTCCATCCCTACAAAGCTGCATTAAAAAAAAAAAAAATTCTTGCGGACATCAATCTGGGCCCATTGATAACATAGAAATGAAATTGAATTTCCAATAAAGATTTTGAAAACAGCGATCAATAAAATAGGAGACTAATCTGCAGTTAGAAGTTCCCAGTAATGGGATAGTCTAGAGATTTCCTAAATAATGCTTTTATCTTGATTGCAAAATAATCCCCTGTCACATAAAAAAACAAAACAAAACAAAACAAGGCGAATCAAGGTAGAGAACCGTTCAGTGGGAATTAAAATGTCACGCTTTACAAGGAATAAAGCATCGCAATCACCAGAGAAACACACATCACAAATGTGTTAACACAAAATTACATACATCACTTAATTATGTAAGCGCATAGCTCCCGAGTAACCCATCAGCGAAACATGTCGGGCTGTGGTTGGCTATACACATGCAGTGCGTTTAGCATAAAAGGGACTGGTATTCTGCTGGGTCTGGCTCTGTAAAGCCTGGGACGGCAAGCACTATTAAATCGAGAGGCAATCACACCGAGAAAGAAACATTAGCAAACAGTAGACAATTGAGAAAAGAAAGTACAGTGAGCCTGTGTTCTGTCACATACAGTCCCCAAACCTTATATAACCATCCACTGTTTGCTTCTTCTGGCTCCCATCCCAGGTGAGTTCCATGCTATCTTAATTTTATAATGAGAGACTGCCACATCTAATGTTATGAACACACACACACACACACACACACACACACACACACACGAGAGGAAAGGGCATCTGATGATGTTCACAGGCAAGGCCACTTTCCTGAAATTAAATCATCTTTTCCTTCATGTGTCTCCCACTGGTGCTGTTGGGAAGATTGCCATTGGCTACCCAAGTCTCACAAGAAAGCAAGGAGGGGACAGCTATGGGCACAGGTGGCTTTGCGTTCAGGCAACTGTAGAATCAAGAGCAAACAGTCATCTCTCTCTGGGCGAAGTTTGCCTATTTGCTAAAAGGAGGGCTTGTTGCTCTATCCTTACAGATTACGATGTTGAAAGAATGTGAATGAGACAATACTAGACAGCGGGCCACGTACTCCAGGCCCCAGTGAATGGCAGAGGCTGTTATTATCACAGCGATATGCAGAGGCATGTTGGAGGTAATACATCAAGCAGTTCAGAAGCCAAGAGCTGGCTGAAGGGAGAGGCATGGAAGTTCTGGCAACTCCTGAGCCCTCAGCAGATGTGAGTGCCTGGCAGAGCTCAGGAATTAAAAATAAGAACAGAGAGACATGGTATAGTTTGATATGAGCATCAACAGGCCCTCCTGGAGGCTGCAATGCCATGGTGTCTACAAAATAAGACTTCTAAGACTAGGTTGATTGTATTTGGTGAAGGAAAAGAATGAGCATGTAGGTAAGCATTGCCTTAATAAGACTGTACTAAGGAATAGGAATCCTCCAAACAAGAATGTGCTGGGGAAGGGATCACCACTCAGAAGGTTCTGTGTATGGCAGGAGACCAATAAACAGACAACAAATCTAACATGATTAAATAGAGTGGGCCAAGAAGAGCAATCTGTTGGCTGCAGAATCTTAGTAGAGGCCGATCATTCAGGAAGGCTGAACTCCAGTTAAGGGTCAAAGTTCTCTGTGATCTTTCTCTGGAACATTCCTATTAGTCACATCATAAGCTTGTCTAGGGTAGAGGAGAAGACAAGTCAGAACAAGTCACATGGCAGAAAAGGAAGAAAGGGGCCTTTATTTCTGTTCACCAATCCAACACCCAATTCTGAAAGTTCCAGCTTTAACTGAATCACTGTCTACTGGATTGGACTGCCAGCCTATGGCTGACTGTGCTAGTCCAGCTGGTGATAAAAGAACATCGTTAATTTGTGTAGTTCAAGGCCATGGTAGTTTTATTGGCTTTGATTAAGTATCCCCTATACTCACCAGACCTCTGTTCTGATATCTGGGAAGTGATGACTTCATTAAACAAGAAGGGAATTCATTCATTGACCAAACATGTCTAGTGGGCTTATATGTGTTGCACAGTTAAACAGAACGTCATTTGAGGGGCTGGGGAATGATTCAGTTAGTAAAGTGCTTGCCATACAAACGTGGAAATCTGAATGGATTCCCAGCACTGTGTACTGAGGCTCACATCCACAACCCAAGTGCTGGGCGGTGAGGTGGGTAGAGACAGGAGATCTCTGAGCTAAGCCAGCCATCTAGTTAAGTAGTGAACTCCAGTTTCAGCAAGACACCATTTCAAAAAGCAAGGCTGAGAGAAAAGCACTTTAGGCCACTCACTTGCTGGACTAAACAGACACACACAGAGACATAGACACACAGACACACACAGAGATACAGACACACACAGATATAGATACACACAGAGACATACATATACACAGAGAGAGAGACAGACACAGACATAGACACACATACACACATATACAGAGAGACAGACAGACATACATACACACACAGACATAACCCCCATACCATGCCACACCACACATGTACCACACACACAGATAGACATAACCCCCATACCATGCCACACCACACATGTACTACACACACAGACAAATTCCCACACAACACACCATACATACACCACACACACACACCCACACCCACACCCCCCCACACACACACAGCCAATGCCAACTGAAAACTATGGGATTTCTCTGGTTTTTCTAAAAATCTCAAGTGTGTTAATTCAGGGCTTGATTGATGTTCTTTTAGAAATAAAAATATATTACACTTGTTATTTTATTTGGATGGGCATACATGCCATGGCACATATTGGTATCAGATGAAAACTTGTCAGGATCAATTCTCTCCTACTTTGTGGGTCCTGGGAATCAAAGTCAAGGAAGACCCAGGCTTGGTGACAGGAACACCCTTTTCTGCTTCCTCCCTCTTCCCCCCATGCCCACCCCTCTTCTGTCCAGTGCCTATGACCACCTTAGTTTATGCTTGCTCATCTAGGGAATTTTAGGTTCTTTCCGTTTCTTACCATGTGGCTGTGACAGTCCCCAATACATAGAAGCTTTCCTGCAGGGATGGACACTCTTTGATTCACACACACTCCTTACCTAGTGAGTGTAAGGCTGCAAGATCCTAAACCTAGCTTCCAGAGAAGCTGTGGAATCAGTCTTAGGAGCATTCTAGAACAATCTTAGCTCCTTTGTTGGTGACTTTTCCTCTTGCAGTGATAAAAAAAAAAAAAAAAAAAAAAAAAAAACCCATACCAACAAAAGTAACTTAGGGAAGCAAGGGAGGGTTTACATCCAGTCCCAGTTGAAGGATACAGTCTATCTAGGTGTCAAGAGTTAGGCAGTTGGTTACATTGTAGCCCCAGTCAGGAAGCAGAGAGAGATGAATATGCCCCTTTTATACAGTTTAGGACCCCAGCCCATGGAATGGAATGATGCCTGCATTTAGGGTTGGTCTTCTGGCCTCATCTAACAGAATTTAGAAACACCTTCACAGTTATCATGGCCATCTCATAACATTTGTCCCTTAGGTGGTTCTAGGCCCTGTTGAGGTGACAGTTCTCATTGTATACACACCCATTCATTAGGGATTACATAGGCAGATTGCTTGAAGGAAGAAAACATAAATCAACTGACATTCAGAGAACCTTCTGGTAATGTCTATCTTCTTGTCTGCAAGTGTCCCAAGATATACAGGCCATTTGCCTGTGTCTCCTCTACAGGTGCCAGGCCAGATGGCCCCTTGCTCAGCTGCTGGGGGCTACGCTTTGAAACTGGTATCAGAAACTCGTTCGTTTCTGCTGCAGCTTGAGTCATGTTCTCTCTTCATTCAATTTTAGACCCTTTGCCTTCTAAATAGACTGCTTGATGGTTGCTAGGCAACTATTGTTGAATACACGCGAGAGGCATTAATTGTGCGAACATTAAAACAAAACCAAACAGGGAGAAATTGTTTAAAACCGAGGACCCTACCACACTTAAAATAGGACATCTACTCCTTAGATCCCCGTCCAGAATAGGGTGGCTGCAGGCTGTCACAGGATAATAGAAGTCAAAAAAAAAAAAAAAAAAAACCAACAAAAAACCAAAAACCATTCTGTTGTGTCTCTCCTCAGCTGCTTCACTCATACACACCATACACACGTAAGTAGCCTTGTTACATAACAAAGCCTCATACAGAGAGGCAGGGGGACTCCTCTTATTGAGTCCACTCTGTTTTTCCTACAGCGTGGCGCCTCTCTTCCCACACTCGTCCACACATGTGTGTTTCATCGTGGTACATCCTCCGGGCAGGACAACTCGTGGCTCATCAATTGTTACACTGAGCTTCGGAGCCCATTGAACTTATCACAGAGCGATCATCTCTCCCTCCGACCCGAGTGGAAACAAAAAGAACTTTTCTATTTTCCACATCAAAGACTCAGCTTTTCCGCTGATGCCAAATGTTCTCTGCTTCTTACCAGTAAACGTACATTTTATTTTACAGCATGCCCCTCCCCCACATACACTTACTGTTTTTTTTTTCTTTCTTTCTTTCTTTTTTTTTTCTTTTCTTTTCTTTTTTCTTTTTTTTTTTTGACATTCTAATGTCATGACTGGCTACAAAACCTTCTATAAATCAAAGCCAAGTATTTAAAACTGAGCAAAGCTTGGGGTCTGTGACAAGCAGATCTCGGTCATCTGTTAATAGTAAATGGTGAAGCCGTGGATGATGGGTTGGTTTGACTAATCCCAATCTCATATCCTTTCCACTGTCGGGCTCACATGGGCGATTCATTTCCTCATGTACAAGAGATTCAGGGCTCCGATCAGTGTCCGCCACACAATCACTGGCCAGTCTTCTGGTTGCTTTTTTGACTCCTGGGCTTCAGGCCTTACACACCCATTTACACTATTCACGACTACTCTCTTGTCTTGGTTTTGTCTTTCCCTCAGAAATTACTCTGGAGAAAAACACCGAGGATAATTAAGCCTGACACACAACAGGAGGTTATAAGTTATCGGGGAAGATAATGCATAAAGAAGTATAAGCTTCAATTTCACTATTGCTTGTGACAGCCACAGAGAGTGAGAGAGGCCACGGGTTCCCTGCAACAGAGAACAGTCTATGTGGTGTGTGTAAGGGTTGGGGAGGACCGAGAGGAAGAAGGAAATAGAACTGGAGGTGAGAGCATCCGAGCTGTGGAATATTCTGGAAAGATAGGCCCTAGCCCTCTCTGTCCATATCTAACATGGGAGGTGTTGTCATCCTCTGCAGGTGTCTGATGTTAGGCACGTCGCCATCTAAGTCCTCTGGCAGTATGCTCGGTAGCTGGGTATTGCCAATTGCCATGATTAACAATGCTAAAGAGGAGGAAACCGAGACACAGACACTAGGAGCAAGAGGCAACGGACAGTCAACAAGGCTCCTCAGACCCACAAAGGCACCTCAGACCCACAAGCAGTCCTCAGTTACTGCCTTGGCTCTGCGATCTTCCTCTTTATTCTTTTCTGCTTTTGAGACAAGGTTTTGCTGTGTCTCTAGCTAGCCTGGAACGTGCCTCAAACTTAAAGTGATCCTGATCCTCCTGCCTCTACCCCACAAGAGCTGAGATTAAAGGTATATGTATTCGCCTTCCCCAGCCCTGGCTCTGTGCTTCTTCACTCTACACAGCAGCCTGGCTTGATATGCAAGCAAGCGGGTCCTTATTTAAAGCAGAACGCTGGGGCAACTGGCGTATACTTCCTATACGGTTGCTCTGTGAATACTATCAACTAGTATTAAGCTCAGCTTATTCACTGTTAGCTTGGATCAGTGAGCTACACGCAAAGGACATCCAGCATCCCAAGATATCTCTAGTGAGACTGTGAGTTGTATAAAGGACCCAGTAAGGGGTCTTGGAGTGTCACAGAGACACTGACCTCATGGAGTCATAGGGGAAGAGATCTGGGAAGAGCGATGTTCCAATTAAAGTCTGCAGGAAGAAAGAAGTTGCCACCAGCCTGGTGGGCCAGATGAGTGAGTTTCTTTTTTTAGGAAGCATGCATGTACAGGTTCTAGCCTGACGGAGGGCAACATACATTCAAGATCTCAACCGAGGTCCCAACTTTCCAAGCTGTACAGAACCCTCTTACTGAGAGATAGACACATCGGTTAGGGAGGAGCCTCATATCACAGGCCTACAGAAGGGAGACTCAAGATGACAGATCAGGGATGGAACAAGATGTAGCTTGGTGAACAGCCTAGAAAAGCGGGGACAGAGAGAAGAAGAAACTCAGTGCATTGACTAGTCAGGAAGGAAAGGCTCATTCTGGTTCCCCGATTCGGAAGGACTCACCCATCATCACTGTGGGAGCAGGTTAGTTCATGGGGACCGGGCTATATGACAGAAATGTTTACATTAGGACAGATCAGCAAGCAGAGCAGAGAGCAAGACCTTCAGAGACCCACCCCCAGTGACCTATTTCTGCTCGCTAGGTTCCATCTCCCAAGGGCTCCATGGCTCTTGAAGAATAGCGCCACCACGTGGGAACAATTAATCCAAGCATGAACCTCCAGGGCTGGGGGTGGGAGGCGGCATTTCAGATTTAAAACATAACTTGCAGACTCTGATCCTTTTTGCTTCTGTATTGCAGATACTAACCCTGGCTGCCGATTCTGCCAAGAGTCTCCTTCCCCCTGTGCCTTGTCAGGGTGACACAACCCCTCATTTGTATGCGTCATCGTGGATGATAAAAAGCTCACAATTATTTCTTTCATTCCCCCTAGCCCACATTCAGCGTCTTCTGCCAAAGGAAGTTGCTGATTTTAATATATGGTTCTTCATTTATTCATTTTCAGGCGGCAAACAATTTTTAATTAGCCTGTTCTTTATTAAGGATGTGGAACAGGTTATTAGCTAGGTGCATCTTTGGGTCTTTAAGAAGAGTGAAAAAGACATCTTCAATTTGTGTGTGATGTTCTGGGGTTTAATTGATATTAGTCAACAGATCTAGAGCAAATCTCCCCAAGTCCCATTTTTAAACCCTGACTCAACTGACATTCCCACACAGCTAAGAGGAGAGTGGGTTTAATATATTAGTCACTTGGTAAAATGTGCCAGGTCCTGTTACGCGAGTTCCAGTAAAATATGCAAGGGGAAAATAAAAAAACAAAAATTAAAACTATCTTTTCTGTCTGCCGAATCTGACAGGAAGGATTCACTTAGCTCCAGGATGGTATTTATTCATGGTTAACACTGTAATTTGCAAGTTCCCCACCCTGGAATTGGAGCTCCCAGGATGTGTTCTTTATTGTACTACCGCTGGTTTATTTCCTTGCGTAGGTTTCCACACAAGGACATAGCTGATAACCGATAAATCTCAATTGGATTACGTGCGAGTGGACAGACAAACTGACCTTGTCACCTGCATTGACTCACGAGTCATATGCTCAATCCGTGAGGGAGAGGCAAGCCTTGGGCTACTCTCTGGTGTTCTGCCTGGCCAGGTGGTCCATAGGGGGATGGAGGAAAGACGCGGCAAGAGGTAACTCAGCCAACTAGTGCCTGTACCTCTCTTCCTTACTGAGAAGGAAGTCTGTGAGGAGCCTTATTAGGCAGCCAACTTGTTGCTTCTCAGCTGTTTTTTTTCCAAGGTACACGGGAGAATTTACAAGGCCAGCAGCATCTATGCAAATACACATCTTGGGCTTCTATTTAATGAAAGCCATGTTGGAATATGTTTATCAACTATCTTAGAAAAATGTTTCCAATTTGCCATTTAAATGCAAATAAGCTTCCCGTGCACTTTAGGTCGGATGGCCCCCGGGGGTCAGCCTGCATGAGATGGCTTGCTTCCTTAGACACAGGCAACTTCAGGGCTTTGTGTAAATACGGGAGCTGTGGTGTGGCTCCTCCGTTTTGTAGCATGTAGTGGCATGCACGAGAGACATCTGTCTTTGGTATGTTCTTTTAATTACTCCTCTGTTGTAATATCCGGCTGCTCTTGCAGGAGACACGGCAGTGCAGGTCACCTAGCTCATTTTAGGCAACAGACACAAATGGAATTGAACAGTCCTAATGACCAAGCTTGCGGAGAAACTGAAAATGAATCAAGGCAGGCAGACAAATCTGAGTCCCCCTTTCCTAAAGAGCCATTAGAAAAATGACCCCAAATCTCCCCCATTTCAAACCCCTTTTAAAGATAGCCATGTGAATCTGTTCAGGACCATGCCGCTGAATTCAGCCGGGATGATAAATGGTCCCTTTACCACGAGATTAGGGAGAAAAAGACACAGCAGGAATGAATCACGTGATGTAAAGTCGAGGGGCTTGTGTGTGGAAAATACTGTTGGATGACACATTTTAGTCAATATAATTTTATGTGACCGGCCACTGTATGGCCCGTTTAATTGATTTATATACCCTTTCGGAAGGTGTTTACTGTTTGGAATGTAATTATACACTCTCTAATTGTCTACATACTTGATTCATAACAACACTCATGGTCACTTCAATGGAAAGCGGTTATCTTGCATGCCAAAACCTGTTCTCCCGCCCTTTAAAACAAGGTTCCAACAGCAGTTTCCTGCAAGACCTTTATTTATACCAAGTACCTGCCTGTTCTTAAGGCACTGTGTATTCCTAAGTGTGTTGGTACAGGGCCATGCTAAGTATATTAAAAGCTCTGTCCAAACGGTTTCAGAAAGGGGATGAAAGGTACTTAGTGTTTATTTGCATGCAGCGGGGATGGAGTCAATATCTACCTGTGGAAACTTCTAGATTTTCTTCAGTTCAACTGTTTGGTAGCTTTTGTACTCTCTAATAAGAACAATGAGAAGTTAATCTCTCTCTCTCTCTCCAAAGGGGGAAAAAAAAATCAGAAAACATAATTTTGTCAAATCTCCTTCAAAGGAATTTCTTCGCTTGCCTCTTATCTGTTCAGAGCTGCTTAAGATATGGGAGTCAATATCAATCAGGAAACATTTGACCCAAAGAGATAAAAGTCCGGAGGTATGGGTGCTTGATGAATGGTCTGCTCTTATCAGCTTGTAATTGCTATTATAAACTCAACAGAAAGGTTCCTTCTACCCTGCTTTCTGAAATAAGTCTCAAAAAGGAAAGGACCAGAGGCACTGCCATTAAACCCGCCATTAAACATCGGCCACAGAGCAGATGCGACTCTTGCCACAAAGACAACAGGTGGTGGTGCTTGTCAGATGGGCTGAACTGTTCTCAGCCCTTTGCCTCCTAAAGACACCACACACACTCTTACACAACTCACACACTGCACACTCACCCATACGCACCCATGTAACACACATCCACCCTCCCACAAACATACACACACTTGTGTACACACTCATGTACACACACACACACACACTCATGTACATACATACAAGTACACACACACACACATGCACACACACACCTATGTACTTATTTACCTATTTATTCTGCACAAACTCAGAATCTAAAAGTCATCATTTTAAGTCCATTGGATTTGGTATGGTTGAATTGAGGTTACTGAGGTGTCTGCTCTATATAAGTACTCCTCAGACCTTGACTGGGTAGAAGAAGCGTGTGGACTTGGATGAACCGATGAGGGAGTCCACACTGAAGGGCTTCTCCTAAGGGAACTGAGGTTTAAGAAGTAAAGCCTTAGTGTAGTCAGGTTGCCACTTAAATTGGTGTCTTCCCTATCTTTTCTTTTCTTTTCTTTTTTTTTTTTTCTTTTGGTTTTTCAAGACAGGGCTTCTCTGGGTAGCCCTGGCTGTCCTGGAACTCACTGTGTAGACCAGGCTGGCCTGGAACTCAGAAATCCACCTGTCTCTGCCTCCCAAGTGCTGGGATTAAAGGCGTGTGCTGCCACCGCCCGGCTGGTGTCTTCCCTATCTTTAAAAAAAAAAAAAATGTGGGCTGTAGAGATGGCTCAGCGGTTAAGAGCACTGGCTGCTCTTCCAGAGGTCCTGAGTTCAATTCCCAGCAACCACATGGTAGCTCACAACCATCTGTAATGGGATCTGATGCCCTCTTCTGGTGTGTCTGAAGACAGCTACAGTTTACTCATATACATAAAAATAAATAAATCTTTAAATTAAAAAAATGCTTAAATATATAAAACAATTTTTTAAAAGATGCTAAAAATCCTCACCTGTTTATCGAAAACTCTAGAGTCGGAAGGGTGGGAACAGGAGAGAGTACGGGGCTAGTTTCAACCCTCTGGCTTTGCGCACACATGGAACTTTCTCATTTCAGAGACCATAGGGCGAAAGCGTGGCTCCGTGCAGGATTTCCCACACGCTATATAATCTTGGCCAGCCCTGCCTTGGCCATGGGAAGCAGGTGTTGCGACTCAACTCGAAAAAGTGAAGCAACTTAGAACCAGCAGCACAGACAAGGAAGGGGAGCAAATGGTAGCGTAGCCTGAGGTGAATTACAGCACCAGGTGCCCCCTCTTTGACTCTACAACGGCAGCGTGGATAGGAAGACCTGCTTCTAAGGGTAAGGGAAGGCTAACATTCAGCATCCCGTCGCAAGGCTCAAAGAGGGCCAGTGGCTCAAGTCAGTGCTGGTGTGTTCCAGATTCTTCCATGGGATTTAACTTGCCGAGTTCCATCAACAGTTTTGTGTCCAATCATAACGGCCTCTTGGTTTTCCCCTCCTACTGTTTAAGAGGCTCTTGGAGGAATGAGGTGAATCCCGCTCGTCAGTTCGACGCTGCTGTGGTCATGTGAACAGGAAGCAGGGCACCGGCATGAAGACTGCCCACAGAGCTTCGTGATCCCCAACCAAAGTTCTGGCCACTTTCCTGAGGGCCCTTTCCTGAGGAAGTTTTGTCAGGTTAAAGCTACTCACAAGAAAATGCACCTACTAAGTGTGGATCGTCCCTGTCCTCCTCGAAGCTAAAGACCTCCGGGAAGCTGCCCTAACTAGTGTGGACACTGGCATTATCTTTGATCAGCTATATCATGTCATTCGTCATCACACAGAATTTGTGTAAGGAACCAGTCCTGAGATTGACTGAACCAGCTGGCTACACCCTTTAATGTGTCCAAGCACCCTTCAGGGAACAGCCCGTGTTTGTTAGATAACCGTGGCTGTGGTGGGAGGCAGAAACAAACTTAACTTTCTCCAGAATTACTCTTCTTAGCTGTACAGGTAGGGCTTCAGGAACTTGATTGATGTCCCCACTTGTCACCTTCAGAGTGGTAACTATTTACCTTTTTATTTCCTCTTTCTTGCTGGATGTGATCAAAAGTGCGTGTTTTTTTGTTTGTTTGGTTGGTTGGTTTGTTTTGTTGTTTTTCTGATTCGATCAGCTGCGTTACATCCCTGGCTTGTGTGCCTTCTTCAATCTACCTTAAATTGGAAGACCCTTTCAACTTTGAGGTATATATTCTTCTGATCTCAGACTACAATTCAACACGTGAGCATACGTCACTCTGCATGCAACTCTGAAGGGAGGCGTTCTCTTTGCAGGGCACGTGAATAACACGCTATGGACGGTGGGTACTATAAAGAGAAAGGTGCTCCAAACTTAACAGTTAAAGAAGAGGCCAGGCATGATGGTGCACGCCTTTAATCCCAACACTCGGGAGGCAGAGGCAGGCGGATTTCTGAGTTCGAGGCCAGCCTGGTCTACAGAATGAGTTCCAGGACAGCCACGGCTACACAGAGAAACCCTGCCTCAAAAAAACAAAAACCAAAAAAAAAAAAACCAGTTAAAGAAGAAAGGTACGCAATTCTGAGAGCTTCTTATTTTCAAATGTCTGATCCTTTGCGAGCAAGTGTTAGCCCGATGGTTCTCAATCTGTGGATCTAGATCCCCTCCCCCACCTTGGCAAACCTCTACCTCTAGAACTGTCTACATTAGGATTCTTAGCTGCAGCAAAATTACTGTTATGAAGTAGGAACAAAGGTAATTTTATGGTTGGGGGGGTGTGTCACCATAACACGAGGAGCTGTATTAAAAAGGTCTCAGTCTTAGGAAGGTTAGAGCCACTGGGTCACCTGTAGTGAACAGGTAAGACTTGGCCACATCAAGGGCTTCCGGCCACTAAGTATTTCTGTCACACTTTGTGTGCTCAGGGAAAGGACAAGAGGCTGACCTCAGGACACAGTAGCCCACAGTAGAGAAAGACAGAAGCTCATCTTTTTTACTTCTTTCTAGTATCTTTGGTTCCTTAAACCTCATCAAGTTGCAACTAATCAATGGATCGATCAATAAATAAATGGGGTAACTCTCTGGCTCTATGGGTCATTGGACAAACTGACCCTCAGAATTGCAGTTTTAGATCCTTGTGGGCTATACATGTGGGGGTTCTCCTTTGAAATCAGTTGCTTGCAGTTTACATTCCGGTCAATTTCCGTGCCAGGTAGCATAGTTTTAGTTCTTTTCTGTCATTTCAGTTCCCTTGGCCCCTTACCCTCTCTGTGTGTGTGTGTGTGTGCATGTGCATGTGCAGAAGCTAGAATTCAACTCCAGAGGTCTTTCTTCACGGCTCACCAGCCTCCTTTTTTTTTTTTCTTTAAAAATTCATATACATATTCCTTATTGATTCATTCACTTATTTATTGTATGTGTGTGTTTGTGTATGTGCATGTATGTGTGGGTGCATGCATTTATATGTGTGTGTGTGTATGTATACATGTTCATAGGCCACAACATGGTATGGACAGACATCAGAAGTCAACTTGCATAACCATCAGGAATCAGTTCTCAGCTTTTAGCACATGGGTTCTGGCGAGCAAACTCAGGTCGCCAGGGCTGGAGGTGAGGACCCTCCTCTCCTCATTCACCTTACAGACCCCTCTACCTCATGTTCTGAGACAAGTCAAGAGCTTTCATATGGGGCCTCGGCATCCAACATCAGATCTCCACACTTTGGAAAAACAAAACAAACAAAACAAATACCATTTACCCAGTAAAGTATCTCTCCAGACCTACCATGTTCTCTCCAGACCTACCATGTTTCAGTTCTTTACAGGGGGATATCTGCCCAAGGAGAATACATCAATTTTTATCTTTTTTTGATGACAGCCTCCTAATTATATAGTGGTAAGTGAGAACTTATGGAAGCCATAAGCAAAGGGGCTAGGGACCAAGGATGGGGTGATGGACCAGCAGGCTGACTCACCAGAGACAAGGTGATTGTCACTCAGGCCTGGTGACCCACGTTGAATCCTGGCTGGCTCCCTAGAACCCATGTGAAGGTGGAGGATGGACAGAACCAATTCCATCAACTAGGGCTCTGGCTCACACCCGTGCTGTGGAGCTCACACACTCCTTCCAATAAATCTTGAAAATAAAATGAATGGAAAAGTTCAGGGCTGACCAATCGGTAATCGATGGCTAATGGGGGTGGTGAGGTGCTCTACTCTGGAGAAGACTGAATTTTTTTTCTTTAAGTGTTCTTTAGTTGCTTCTAGTTCTTTGTTTGGGGTTGGGTCCACCATGCTTCCCCCCTTCCCATGTTAATGTGGCCCAGTGAGGAGGCATGGGCCGTGAATCTGAGACAGAGCCATTGGGGATGGGGGGTACATGGGGAGGATCAGAGGGAGGAAAATGATGTAATTATATTGTAATTTTAAAACAAAATTAAAAAACAAAAAACAAAAAACAAAAAAACGAAACTGCCCTAACTCTGAAGCAACCAGCATGGACCAGAACTATCCCCACCAAAACCCCCTGTGCCCCAAGAGATGGCTGTTCCTATAATCAGGAACTTTAGAGCTCATCTGCCCCTTGTCTGGAAGATATTAAAACTTTTGGAGTCCAGCCTGGTCTATGCTGCAAAGCTCTCGCAACATCACAATGAACAATTCAGTGTGGGCTTCCAGTCTACAGGTAGCCCTGGGTCTGAGCACTACCAGAGGAGCCACACACAATGGAAAATTTAGGCCCACAGACTCTGCCATTGTGGTCATTCTTATTTGTACTTCCTCAGTGGAGGGCATTTGTGATACATTAATAACTCTGTCTTTCTGATTCCTACCCTGTACCATCTCCCAAATACCACAATTGTGTCAATGGGATCAGTGTTTTAAAGATTGGGCTATAAAGTATACAGACTATGGGATGGAGGAGTGGAGGGGGCGCTCAATGGTTAAGAACACACGCAAGAGAACCCTACTTCAGTCCCTAGCATCCACACTGGGCAGCTGATAGCCACTGGTCATCTAGACCTAGAAGGTCTGATAACCTCTTCTGGCCTATACAGGCATCTATATCCACATGGTACATGTGCACACAGAGTGAGAGCGAGAGCAAGAGTGAGAGTGAGAGAGAGAGCTAGAGAGAG
>NC_034598.1:33306913-33319516 GCF_900095145.1 Mus pahari
GAGAGAGAGAGAGAGAGAGAGAGAGAGAGAGAGAGAGAGAGAGAGAGAGAGAGAGAGAGAGAGAGAGAAACATACACATATATAAATATAAATAAAAAAAGATCTTTAAAACATATGTGTTAATTGTCGGCTAAAACCAAAGGCGGTTAACACTGCAGTGTAGGCCTGGCTGTACTCCAATTTATCTATGCAGCTGGCAAGTGCAACTCCAACCATATCTTAAAGTGCTGAAATAACCAATTCTTTACTTTCTTAAAGACATAAACATCATATCTCATACCCAGAAGGGGCCAGAATGGGGGCTTTTCTGGTTCGTATATATGGTACAAGGCATGGGGAGATATTTCTCCATTAACAGCTCTGACCATAACCTGAATTTCTCTCACCCTAGAAGCCATCCTTCCCAACAGAGTAATATTTATAGAAAATGAAATTTAGGTTTTCAATTACGCCTGGCTTTCTCTTTCATATTCAAATGTTACCCATATCCTCCAACATGTTTACAGAGTTCTCCTAGATTTCTAAATAAATACACTAAAGAAGTTCTGAAATATACACATTTTAAAGATGGCTTTGCGTGCACCAAGCTATGCCCAGATGTTTAACATTCCAAATTTCTCAATAAATGAGCACGCCAGGAAAGCAAACATGAGCTGACAGTATTTAGTCTAAGTTTCTTTAAATGGTTTAAACATGGTCAATAACAGTGTTTCATTATCAGCTGTTATTAAGGCATTCAGAAAGAGGGTTTGTGGGATACGGGGCAGAGCAGCAGATAAATATGGTTATCACAGCAATTGTTTGGGGTTTTCATAATCTGCTGTGGTAATGAGTCTTGTCTTCTATCTTCTGAATTCCATATATATGTATATGTATATATATATATATATGAATTTCATATACACATACAAATATATGCATGTGAATATATCTGAATATATCTATTCATAACAAATCCATGATCCTAGCTCACTGCCAAAAGTGCTCATTAACAACCACCACAACCCCACAGTCAGCTCTGTGAGCTTTGAACCAGTTCCAGAACCAGGGCTACAGCAAGTGGCAGTTTGGCCTTTTCGCTTCTCTAGAAAAAAAAAATTTTTTTTTTATTTTTACACTTAAAAAAATTGCAGAAAATTCCTCATAACTGCTCCCTTCACACCTTTTATCTCCTTCCTAAATCCAAAATATTCACTCACTAAATCTCCAAGGTTGCTGTGTTCTTATGTAATACGTAATTTTCTTCGTGTCTCTGGTGTTGGCTTGCAAAATGCCTTTAATTAAAAAAGCTAAAAGCTCTCTAAATCTGCATGGCAGACTCATTTCCAGGGCACTCAGGCATGTTGTCTAATTTTAAAACTCTGACAGGATACATGTAAATTTATGCAAGTTTCACAAAAGTCACAATTTCCTCCTTGAATTCAAGCTAAAGAAAATGCCCCAAGCCCTTTCCAGAGCCGTTTGCTTTACTGGAGAGCTCTTTTTTTCTTTCTTTTTATTATTATTATTATTTTTTTTTTTTGCCCATTGTGTCGGAGGTGATTATTGTGACGATATCTCCTGTCAGCATCCTGTGGATCCAGTCAGAAGGAAGGAGTTAAATTTCCCTGATTATTGATCAAACAGATTCTTTGATCCCTAAGCTAAAACCTTGAAATACGACTTGGGGGGAAGGGGGAAGGGCTTGAGGATATTATCATGCAAATTATTTTGGTTGACAGTAATTAAGAAATTATATGTTAAGAAAAAAATCAGTAATTGTTCACATGAGTCATTAATGTGTTTTCGTTCTTTGTAGAATGTTCTGGCACGCCCTTCCTTTCTTGCTTTAAATAAGCAAGGAGGGGAACACACAGTATTTGCAGCTCAGCAGAGCAACATATTAATAGAAAGTTTGCTTGGAAGAGCAGCTTTGTGGAACCCCAAACCTGGTCCTTTGGCTTTCTCCATACTGTCCTTCACCCAAAAACTGTCTTTAGAAAGCTGGGGTAGGCTGTTTGAGCATCTGAGGCAGGGGCACCCATGAGTGGGGAACTGTTCCCCCTCTGCCCCCTTCAGAAGGTCATAACCATTGGTCCCAATGCTTAGGAAATCTACACAGAAAAAACTACACACTCAGGGACTCAGAACTAGCCTAGCCACGGGCCATTAAGCAGTTCCAGCTAATTCTGTGACTCCCCAGAAACAAATCTTTGCTTGGAACTCAACCTTTGCCAACGTTTGCTTTGGAGAGATTTTTTTTTAGATCCACAGGAAAGAGACTCCAAGTGGCTGATGGGAGGTTTGAGACAGGCTCCCAGATGATGGGTACACCTTGGAATGAACTCCAGTTAGCTTATAAATCATTGATCCCTGGAAGAACGCAAATGAAAATCATGCTTTTTTTTTTTTTTTTTTAAAGGCAGCCTCAAGTACTGACATGTGATACATAATAGTCTTAAACCAGTTCTGACATAATATCTCTGGCAGCTCTAATAACCACAAATGATTGCTTTAGTTAAGAACTAGCCAGGAGCAAAATAGAGCCATGTCGTTTGAGCCATAAATACCTCAACAATATTTTATGCCACTTTGTAAAAAGTTAAAGGAGTTTTATAATAATTAACAACAACAACCAAAAAAAAAAAAAAAAAAAACCCACGCCTTGTACGGACACTATGAAAGCTTATTTCATACTCCCAAGGCTGCCAGTGTGGTAAATTATGTAGGCACCAGAGAAGCATTAAGGAGAAATAATAGCAACTTAAATGAAGGCTGACGTAATTCATGATAAACAGTCATTGGAAAATATTACAGTGTTGTCTTTCTTTCTTTCTTTCTTCTTCTTCTTTTTTTTTTTTTTTTTTTGAGTGGGTTTAATCAGAAGAGTGTGACCATAGTCTAACATAAACCACTTCCCTTTTCCACTGCTAGTAGTTGGAATTCTGGCATTTGCCCTTGCTAGCTGCAAGGTTTTTATTCACCATAATTGCTGAATCCAGACCCTCAACACCTCTGGGGACCTTAACAGTGTCAATTTGGAATTCTGATTGATGGAGGAGCTTCCAAGACAAAGCCCCAAATCTCTGAGCTGTATGGTTGGTCCAAAAGTGGGGCTGAGATGGGAGGGTGGCATAGCCAGGGTGCTTTAAAGAATACATATCAGCAAGGGTGGCTAAGGACTGCCAGCACTGAAGAATGACTCTATTGTCCCTTCTAATAGAATCTGAGAGGTGGTGTCAACCAGGCACCTATCCTGATAAGAGCAAACCTTGGCCCCAGATTGTTCTGGGTGAACTGTAAGTATAGCAACACACAACGAGGTAAACACAGTCACAGCCCAACCTGCCAATCTCATTAATACCGAATGTCACCAGGTCAGGGCCAGAAGGCGTGATCATACCGCGGAGTTGTCACAGAGATGGCTAGCTCTGAAGGTGAATTTTAAAGTTGTCACCTGCTGTTTGGAACCCCTGATTAGGAGGAATAGCCCTGGAGAGAGTCTCCCTCAGATATGGGGGGCAGGACATCCATTTAACTCTCCGGCACTCACCCCATTTCTGGGAGTTTAATGGGAAGACATAATACACAATTATGTCAGCAAGGCCTTCCAGCGTCAAGTTCGTTGAGACGTCTTTAAGCCAAATATTGATTACCTGTGCTGAGGAAGGAAAGGGAGGCTAAAACAGGAAGCAGAAAAACCTTAGGCTTTCTTCCCACCACTGGCTTCTATCTCAGCCACGAGCTGGCCTTTGCAAAGGCCATTAAGAGCGACAGAAGTGAATCTTGGGGTAGAGGTGTTAATGAGCTGGAATAGACTCAAAGACTGGAGAAGAGGCCTTCTGGAAGGTGACAGCTTGGGTGACTACTCAGAGGGGGCCTCTGTCCCAGATGACCAGGCACTAAGCGACATCTTTGGAAGATGGCTTACAATAGCCAATATATAGCAGAGCATACTATTTTAGACATGGAATCCTTCCTCCCACCCCACTGAATCTATTTAAATCATTTCAGAGGTCAACTATCTGGCCACTCCTTTAAAACTATTTCAAAATAAGATGGATGGCTTTCTCTGACATTACCACTCATAAAAATGTATTTTATCTCCTCTTAGCACAACAAGCCTTCCTTTCTTGAAATAGCTCATCTTGAGGGTTATCAGTGCGTTTCGCTCCATGCACAAATTTTTTGTGTATTACAATGAGCAGCAGAATGCAAAGCTTGCAAATACTTATTTTTAGACATATGGGAAAAAAGGCAGTGAGAGCTAAAAATAAAGAATGAAGCAGTCACTTATCAGCGATGCCATTGGACATGCAAACGCCTCTGCCATTGGACTTTTTCTTCACATGCTGCAGGTTATGGCAAGAAACAACACTCTGAGCACACACATGCATGCACGTGCATACACACACACACACACACACAGACACACACACAGACACACACGCGGGCAAAAATATTATTTCACAGCCGAAAACATCCCATCACTAAAAACAACATCTGGGTGTCATTAATAACTTACTCTACAGTTGAACTAGCCAAATAATCTGTAGCCTGACTCAGAACTTCTGAGTTTCTATTTTTGAAAGGAGGTGGAATCAGGAAAAGCACTGAACGGCAGGCATGCCTTACTTTTGCAAACTTACACGCCCTGGGCAGTTGCTGAATTTCTAGAAACGTGTGCACACATACTAACCAGCATGTGTACACACAGGAAATGCAGGCTGTTTTATGTTATATGATGATTGCCACTACCCTTGACCCAGAGTCCTGCTTTTGTTCGGAGGAAGTTTCTACTGTAATATTGAGCTTGCTCTTTCCCCTCAGAGCCTTGGTGTATAATTAGGCATTTCTTTGTAGACTGGCAAGAATCTGACCATAAGCAACATCTGAGAGAAGCTTCCATTTCAAACTTTCACAGAGCCTTTTGTATACAGCCTCTTCACACATTTAGAGAACAGGCACACTGTTAAACAGTCCAGCCCCTGAGATAAAAGAGCTAATGATGTGCCTGCCGTACTATCCACCTCACTAAAACACCCTAAATATTTATACTAATGGGAGTTGAAAATAGCATCAAGGAAAATGCCAAAATATTTCTACATGTTATTGGTAACAGTCGCTGGGAAGACAGATGCCAAAATCCAGCATGGTTCTAATTCACTGGGTCCTGTCACATGGCCTGTCCTAAGCTTGGTGAAATGTCAACCAACTTACGAACTGCAGAAAATTGTCTTTGGGGTAAACTATATTTACAGATTTTTTTTCCCCCTTTAAGTGCCTCTAGCAGGTCACGGGACAAGATACTGAATTGCAATGCACATTTCCCCCCCTTTGTCTCTAGAGTCAGTGATGCATCAATCGATGGGTTTCATCCTTACATTTACAATGATACAATTACAATGCAATTGTATCAGCCAGATGGTACATGTAACAATGATGTCTCTACAGGAAGAGGTGTTAGGATCGATGAACCACAGTACTCCATTGGTCTACATGAGGGGGCTGATGCCTCCCCCCAGTCCTCAGGACAAAACAGAGAATAAATATTATCAGTGCAATGAACCACACTAAGTCAGCCATTCTTGAAAAAAAAAAAAAAAGATATAAGCCCTGAAGTGTGGTCATGTCTCAACATGAAGCTGCAAGCAACCTGGACCAGACCATGGGTGAGAGTTTGTCCTTCCTGTACTGACCCCTCAGCACACGGGGAGGGAATCTCATTTAATGGAAGACATCCTCTCAGCTTCCAACTTAGCCTCTCACCTCCAACCGGTGCTCAGGTGTCAGACGAGGGTAAGAGAAAGATAGATCAGGTTTGAAATCAGAAGAAGGGATGCAGGTTCATATGAAGAACACCCCTGGCTTCCCTATATAGGCGTAAGTCAGGTTCTTGAACTCACTGTTTAATGAGTTAGGGTCTTAGCAAACTACTAAGAGGAACAGTACAGCATGAATCCCAGCACCCAGTTTATTAGCACGTAGGATGACTTCCTTCAACAACACTGTCTGTTTGGTTCCCTCTCTCTAAGACTGCTGGGAAAAAAATCAATGGAGGTAATGAGCACAGTAGGTGCTCATTAAAGGTAATGACCACAGTAGGTACTCAACTAAAGGTTAAGTAAGGTTGGCTTTGCTATGTGTTCAACTAATTAAATATATACCATTTCTTAGGCAGACACCACACAAACTTTATTAAGCATATACCTCAGTTCCTGACATGTGTTAAACTTTCAATGAGAGGTATGAAAGTCATTATCGTTCTATTTTAATTAATCAGAATTCTCAGGAAATGAGCCATCCAATCTAACGGTGTTGAGATTTTATGGAGAATTATCAGAAAGTCTGTTGTTGTTCCACCAATAGCAAGCAGGTGTGTGAGATGTGGAAGACCAGGGGTTTATCATCCTGGGTATCATACACTCATCCAGTTCAGAAAAGTACATCCAGGATGGTCTACCTTTGCTTGTTGCATTAGTTTTTGCAAATAACCTTGTTCAAAGCCATCATTGTAATAATTATGTTGGCATGAATATTGTTAGGAGATGACTTGAAGCTTCTATCAGAGTCTCAAAAGGACCAGAGGTCTCCAAAACCATTAAAAACATGGTCAACATTTCATTCTCTAGATGAGATATGGAGATGTAAAATAGCAAATGGAGTTGATCAGGCTCCTTGCTTGGCATGTTCATATTGAAAACACAGAGAAGTGTCCTCTCTGGTCCATTGTAGCTTTTCCTTAACTTTTCAGTAATTACAAACATAGCTTCGAGCTCTCCATGGTCATGGCTCTAAAAGTGTACCCAGGAAAAAAAAAATCTTATAATAGGCAGAAACTGGAAACAACCCAGATGTCCCTCAACAGAGGAATGGATACAGAAAATGTGCTACATTTACACAATGGAATATTACTCAGCCATGAAAAACAATGACTTCATGAAATTTGCAGGCAAATGGATGGAACTTGAGAATGTCACCCTGAGTGAGGTGTCTCAGTCACAAAGGAACAAACACAGCATGTACTCACTGATTAGTGGATATTAGCCCAAAAGTTTGGAATCCCCAAGATACAGTTCACAGACTATATGAAACCTAAGAAGGAAGACCAAAATGTGTATGCTTCAGTGCTTTTTAGAAGGGTGAATGAAATACTCACAGTAGGAAATATGGAGACAAAGTGTGGAGCAAAGACTGAAGGAAAGGCCACCCAGAGACTGTCCCACCTGGGGATCCATCCCATCCATATACAGCCACCAAACCCAGACACTACTGTGGATGCTGGGAAGTGCTTGCTGATGGAAGCCTGATATGGCTATCTCCCGAGAGGCTCTGCCAGAACCAGACAAATACAGAGGAAGCTTGCAGGCAACCACTGGACTGAGCTCCGGGAGTCCCCAGTGAAGGAGATGGAGAAGGAACTGAAGGAGCTGAGGGGGTTTGTAGCTCCATGGAGGGAGCAACAAGGTCAATAGGCCAGACCCCCTGGAATTCCTGGGGACTGGACCACCAACCAAAGAGTACACATGGAGCAACCTATGGTGCTGGCCACATATGTGGCAGAAGATGGTCTTGTTGGACATCAGTGGGAGGAGAGGTCCTCAGACCTGAGGGTGTTCAATGCCCCAGTGTAGGGGAATGCCAGGGTGGGAGGACGGGACTGGGTGGGTGGGGGAGCACCCTCATAGAGGCAGGTGGAGAGGGGATGGGATGGGAGCTTCTGAAGGGGAGATCTGGAAAGGGGGAAACATTTGAAATGTAAATAAAGAAAATATCCAAGAAAATAAAATGTTTAATGGACCCTGTAGTTGCTAAATGAACTCTGCCAGCTTCTACTGCCACATTCTACCCAATGCCCCTTCTCACCAAAACTGCACCTCCTCCATGTCTCCGACCAGGGGCCAGTTAGGAAGGAGGCGATAGCTTTGTCAGCTCGGTTCTCTGTACCCTTTGTGAAGGGAACAGTCTTAGCTAGCTGTTTCTACAGCACTGTCCGGGGTCTTAAGCAGGCAGAGGATGTGATGAAAGTGTTGGCCACAAGGGGGATGTAAGTTTGTCTAGTCAGTAGGAGAAACACTGTGGGGGTTTCCTCAAAAAAGTTACAAACAGGACTGTTGTGGAGTCCATCAGTCCCATTACTGGGTCTATCCAAAGAAAATCAAATCATTATGTCAAAGAGAGACCCACACTCCCAGGCTCACTGTTACATAAGCGATACCTGTCAATGACGACCAACCGGCGGACAGATAATGGAAAGTGTGGTGTGTGTACATAAACATGGGAAGACTAATCGACTTTAAAAACCGAGAAAGTCCTCTCATTTGCAGCAACATGGATGAACTTGGAGGATATTGAGCTAAGTGAAATAAACACGATCAGACGGAGTCACGACTTATTGGAGGGATCTAGCAAAACTAGGCGAAGAAATACGGAGTAGGATGATGGGGACCAAGGATGGATGGATGGGAAGCTAGGAGATACAGATGAACACAGAATTTCCATCAGATGGGAGGATCATGCCCAAGAGTCCTACTGCAGACACAGGGGCTATGGAGACTGTTCTTTCATTTCTGAAACTTGTTGAGGGTAGATAGTTATGTCATGGGAAAAAAAAATTAAGTGTACAAGGAAATGTATATGTTAATCACCTTAGCTCTTCCATAATGCCTATTTTCAAAACAGCACTTTGCTCACAATAACTACATCGCAAACATATTGCACTTTGACATGTAAAACCTTTTGGTACCAAGATATTACTCATCCAAATTCTGAGAGATCAAAGACACTCTCAAGAACCACAGGTCTAGTGGGTGCCATAAGATGTGGGGTTCTCAACCTGTGGGTGGAGACCCCCATTGGATGTTGGACAACCCTTTCACAAGAGTCTCCTAAGATCTTTGGAAAGCACAGACATTATAGTGATGAAGTAGCAACAAAAGCAATTTTATGGTTGGGGGTCAGCACAACACCGAGGCACTGCATTCAAGGGTTGAAAGCCGCTGCTCTAAGAGACATGATCGCCTTTTGCCTGCACTCATTTTCTTGCCCAAGGTTATAGCCACACAAAACCCAGACCCATAGCTGAGTAGCTGCCATCTATGGCTTTGCTTATGGGAAAGTAATCCTGGCAATAGAAATCCTTAGGGTTTCTCCTGAGGAAGTCATCTCAATGTTGACGTTTTTATGCTTAAAGATAATCAGGACAGCGTTAAGTGCATATAACACGTCGTAATACTACCAAAGCCACAGAGGAAGGGATCGAAACTTCAAATAGAAAGGTCATGTGAACTTCAATAAACTCATTTTACGCAATATTGAACGACCATTAAAATGGTACTCACAAAGTGTTTAACGCGGCGAATGTTTATTTTATAATAAGGAAAACTTAAAGATGGCAAAATGGGATACAGGATGTTCTCAAGTTACTGGAAATACTTCCAACCCCCACTGCCCCAACCAAAGAACCAAAACAAAAGAAAACTCTATACACAAATGATGACATCCGGGGGGCTATTGATGACTTTTGGGAAGCGGAATTGAGATACTGATGGGATCGTAAATGACATTTATAAAGGCAAGAACTTGGGAGCTTTGATGAGTCAGAATCCAGCCTGACTGTCTTCCCCCACTTTGAAGGGCTTAGTGGGAGTTTCCTTAGAGGGAAGCTGTACGGATTAGGTCATCAGATACGTGGAGAGGCCTTATCATAGAGACCAGCATATGGTGCGGACTTACAGAGGACTGGCAATTTTTGTTGTTATTATGTTAGTTCTTTCTCATAATAGAAATAATTTTCCATAGTGAGAAAAATATTTTGAAAGGTGCCTGAGCTGTTTTCTTCCCTTTTTCTTTTCCTCACTAAGTTATTATGATATGGAGATGAGAGAAAGGGGACTTATCTGGTTAGTGGAGAATTCTGGTTTGCTCTATAAGATATGGCCACTCTGTTGACCACAGCATGCCCTCAAGCCCTGAGGCGAGAGTTGGGGCTGACGTTAAGAGTGCAGGCTGAAGTCAGATATGGTGGCTCACAGGTAAAATCCTAGCACTGGAGCTAAGACCAGAGAATTAGGAGTTCAAGACTAGTGTGGGTTTCATAGTAACACCCTGTCAAAACAGACAAGAATGCACTGCCAGTATTGGGAAAGGACAGGGTCTCTAAACATCGTTGCAAACAGACAGTCCTCAGTGAAAGACAGCAGTCAACTTGTGGAGAACACTTCTGGGCTTTGAAAAGATAAATAAATGCTGAGGGGGAGGGGTATCCCTTAGAGCCAACATTTTCCCTTGAGAATTCAGTCCACCAAGAGCTAAAGTTGTAAGAGGGAGGTCAATAAATACTTGACTTATCTAAGAAAGGAGATAAGAATGAATGGAGGGCTGAAACCTTCTGGAATCCAGTAGTGATTTCGCTATCATTTCAACAAACACGTTGTTCCAAACACAGTAGACTTGATTCTAACCCCTTGGAGGACCTTAGAATCCAATGGGGGAAAAATACACGTAAGCCAGATAATTTTATTAACAGGCCGAATGTGTAATGGGAGTGGGTGGCCCAAGGAGATGGTTTTTGACATGGGTAAAGCCATGTACTACCAACCTCAGTTCCACATGGTTCCAGAACCTACGTGGTACAAGGAGAAAGGGGTTCTTGCTAGTTGTCCTCAGACCACCACACTTGGGTGGGGCATATGTATGCCTTCCCACAAATCAATACGTAGTGTTTTATTTTTTTAAAAAAGAAGGGGGCTGGGCGTGGTGGTGCACGCCTTTAATCCCAGCACTCGGGAGGCAGAGGCAGGTCGATTTCTGAGTTCGAGGCTAGCCTGGTCTACAGAGTGAGTACCAGGACAGCCAGGGCTAAACAGAGAAACCCTGTCTTGAAAAACCAAAAAAAAANAAAAAAAGAAGAAGAAGAAGAAGAAGAAGAAGAAGAAGAAGAAGAAGAAGAAGAAGAAGAAGAAGAAGAAGAAGAAGAAGAAGAAGAAGGGAGTGGGCTCTCAAGCACTGTTTGATCCCCAAGTAAGAAGCTAAGGAGAATGCTGTGCTTTTACGATGGGAGGGGGGGGGTGGAGACAGGTGGACCCCTGGAGTTCACTTGTCAACCAGCCTAGCCTACTGTGAGAAACCTATGTCAAGAAGAGATGCTGTCTCAAAAAAATACGGTGCATGGCTCCTGAAGAACAATTGAGGTTTACTTCAGGTCTCCACACACATGTACACGACACAGACACAGAGAGGTACATCTGTACTCGTGCGCACACAGTGGGGGCACTCAAATTAAAAATAAAAAGCATTGGGAAAGTGTTGAGTAACAAGGAACAGAGGACACAGAGTACAACGTTAGAAATAATTACTCTGCAGTCATTGTCCAGCCTGGAATCTTCCCTCTGAGGCGGCAGTACACCAAGAGAGCCAATTAACCTAGCAGCCTCCCTTCTGCCCTCTCTTAGCGATCCGAGGAAGGACCCAGGTTAGTAAGAAGCAGGTCAGGTATTCTTGTAAGAAGTCTCTCAGAGGCCTTAACCACAGTGGGGTCTCGGAGAGAGACTCGGGGGGCACATGTTCTTCTCAGGGGAAGACGACACCCTTTAGTGGGAAAACATTGCTTGTGGGAGAGGCTTTTAGTTGAGATTAAAAGCTAAAAACAGTAGAGGAAACAAGTCATGTAACAGCATCCTTCCAGGTCCCATTAGAGATCCGCCTCCCCAGGAGGCTACACGGACCCCAGAGGCTCCGTTTCAGGTGTCCGTGAACCCGATAGAAGGCCTTCCATTTACCCAGCAGAATGTCTTGCCAAGGTGGCATTGTTACCTGGTCAAAAGTTTCCACTCAGCCAACTGTGCTCATGTCATCTCCTTTGGCCCTCAAAGGAAGAGCCTCTCCACAATTCTTGTTCTAGAGCCAAACTGTGTTGGCAGACGTGTGTGTGTGTGTGTGTGTGTGTGTGTGTGTGTGTGAGTCTGTGTGCTGGTTGGGAATGGTCAACAAAGCTACTTTAGTACTAGGTCTGTGACCCCGTGAAAATGGCTCGGTCTCTGAGACCACTCAGAGGCAGAACGTGAGTCCACCAGGGGGATCCAAAGAGGGATTTTGCAGTGGGCCATCGCTCTGTGTCTCACGTGACACAACCTAAGTTTTAAATGCTGGTATCCCACCAATGCCCAGAGTTTTGCTTTGAACATGGCTGGTGCTCAGTGAGAGAACGGATGAGCAACAAGGACCCAGAGAATGCCCTGGCTTTTTTCCTGTCCATCTTGCCTGTTCTCTCCAGTCCTCCAAAATGACCACTGGAAAGCAATGGAGACCGTGAGAGAAAAGGCAGTCAGGGAGGCTGTTTCTGTGCAGCTTCTAAAGAGGGTAGAGAGCCCAGATAGAGGAACTGAGGCCCAGCCAGCCACCAATGAGAAGGCAGCCTGAATAGGCAAACCCAAGCAGCCCCAGTCCAAAAGCTTGAAGACTGTGCCTCCTTCCCAAAAATCCCCATTGCCAAATCATGGCAAGCTAAATTTAATTTTAAAAGGGCAAATGATTTATGTGCTGCAGGAATAAAGAATCTATGGAAGCAGAAAGCTTGCATGCATTTCTTTCTTTTTCCTCCTCCTCCTCCTCCTCCTCCTCCTC
>NC_034598.1:33319611-33355977 GCF_900095145.1 Mus pahari
TCTTCTTCTATTTTTTTTTAATAAGGCCTATAATTTTTTCATTAAAAAACGGTGCCAAATCTGCACTTAAAAGCCACCGACACCACTGGAAATCCCTTGTAGTCAGCTAGCTGCTTCCAGTTGTACCAATGTCAAGTGGTTGGCACACTGTTTCTCACCAGGGTCTGGACTCTTAGGCAGTCAGGTGGGAGGGGAAAAGATCACACTGCGGGACCGGAGTCAAGCGATCTAGGTTCAAATCCTGGTCTATGCACTTGCTGGCCGTGTATCATTGCTATACTCCGATGGCTTTATTCATAAACTGCGGAAGAACAGTGACCACGGAGCTTGTATGTCTGTTCAATCATTTTATTATTACACAGAGTTTATTACACAGCAACTGCATGTAACCACTTTCCTAGTCCCTGAACTGTGAACAAGACAGGAACGGTGTTGCGTCCCTGAGGAAGGGGCTTACCGTAGTGTGTGTAGAGAGTGGGAAGACAGCCGGTAAACCCGTAAATAAACAATTACAGGAGTAATTTTAGATAATGATGAGTTGTGGGAAGATAATAACATGCTGGATGAAGGGAGGGACTGAGCTGGACTTGTGGAAGAGGGATGGCCAGATTCTGTCTCTCTGGGGAGGAGACAGTAGGTCAGAGGCCTGAGTGACGATGAGGAGACTCATGGTGCCTGGGGGCGACACACATTCCAGACAGACAGCCAAACGAGTATTTCTTGCTAGAACAGATGTTGAATGACCTTTAGTACCACCTCCTAGCTCATTTTCCCAAGGAGTTGCCACAGAAATAAAACAATTTTGTGGGTCTTTTCACCTTGACTCCAGTAAGCGTCTGTGGTTGTGTTGGGTGGCATAGAAGGTTCTAGTAACAAGGAAGTGTTCAGTAGTACGCATTCATCTTCACAGCAGTCTAGGAGGTCTACTCCCATAAGGCATGGTCCATAACTACTATGCTGTGACTAAGATATGTTATATCTTGTCATTTTCCTGGCCATAGACTAAATAGTGTGAGATCCGGGGGGGGGGGGTTGGTCTTGATCGTTTACCAGAACCAGAACTGTGTTTGGCAAAATAAGAATGAGACCCCCTGAATGAGTGGGTGGAATTGCGCTGTACATCTCTTGCTGGAGCTAGGATTTAAGCATCTCCAAATAGTCTCAGCAACAAGAGAAGAACTTAAATCAATTTCCCCTGACAGGGCACCATGAGTTACACCAGTGAGTATCTCCATGGATCAGAAAGTGTTTTGTTGTTGTTGTTGTTGTTGTTTAAGATTTATTTACTGGGGGTTGTGCATGGTGGTGATTCATTGATTAAAAGCTTGACTTCAGTTCCCATGTCACGGAAAGACCCTGAGAACACTTGCACGCACACACATGTGCCTACACAAAAACACAAACTATACACATGATTAAAAATAAAAAAAAAAATCTTTAAAAGTAAGATACAAATGTTTTTATTATTTCGTGTGTATGTGTGTCTTGCCTGTATGGATGTAGTGTACCACCTGTGTGCCATGGAGATCAGAAAAGGGTGTCGGGTCCCCTGGAATTGGAATTATAGATAAGCTGCCTGTGGATGCTGGGAACTGAATCTGGATTCCCTGCAAAAGGCAGCCAATGTTCTTAACCACAGAGCCACCTCTCCAGCCCTCCAAGAAGAATTTTAAACAGAGCAAAGATAGCTTTATATTGAAATTCATTCCAATACCCTCACTTTTCATAATGTATTAACAATAGGTTGTGTGTGTGTGTGTGTGTGTGTGTGTGTGTAATTAACAAGGTATAATATATCTCAAGCTGGCTTCAAACTTGCAATGTAGCCAAGGATGATCTTGAACTCCTGATCCTTGGGTATCAAGCTTCCAAATCCTGGGATCAGAGGCAGCATCACTAACCCCAGACAATGTGCTGCTATAGACTGACCCAGAGCTTCAAGTATGCTACCAACTGAGTTGCAGCACAAACACGTATTTTTTTTTTTTAATTTAAAAATAATCTGGTTATAGTGGGGAATATATGGATCTTGGTTTTGTCATGGAGAATCAGTTACTTTCTAGATGAAATACTAGGTCAAGGGTTAGTCAACACAGACAGAGTCTCTTCCTTCTGGGGTAAAGGTGAATTTATCACACCTGAGAGTCCTAACTGGTTAGTAACTCTCTGAGTCCTCCCGGCTACAAAAACCACCCGAGTTGTTTTAAAATATCCTTTCAAGTTCTCCCAAAAGAAAAAGACAAGCGCTAATTCTCAGCATTCCTTAAGTCCTGACTCTGAATCAATTCATAGCAGCAAGATAAAACGTCTTTTCCTAAATCCCTAAGTGGGTTGGGATCCAGGCTTCCAGTACCTCTGACCAGGGTGGTCCCCTCTCAAGCCCCCTTTCTACCCACGGCCCAGTGGGTGGAGCCCACATGTTAAGTTGTTACGTGGGGTGCATCTGATGCATCTCTACCCACAGACTTACAGGGATTTGGTTCGCAATCAGAACATAAACATTTTCTTTGCCTCTTGTCTGAGAGCACAGAGCAGAAGGGTGACTTGCTTCAACTGTACTCTAGGGATAAACAGACTCCCAGAAAGTTCCGTGGGGGTTCCTGAAGGTGGAGGCCTTCTGCACAAACAGCTGCACGACTGAAGCCCGGCTCTTTTCCTAATCACTTTCAATTAAAGACAAATGACTGCTTTATTGTCCTTTGGGAGATGGCGACCACCACAGGCAGTGGACTCCCAAACATGGACAGGGGCCAGGAGCAAAAACATTTGATCATCAGAATCCACTGTGACCATGAAAGCCACTTTGCTAAGAGGGGGTGGGGGGGGGAGGGAGGGACCAAAAACAGTTTACTTGCAAATTTCCAAGATCCTTAAGACAACAATTGTCTTCCCTTCATTTCCAGCAAAGCATGTGATCTTATCACGTGATTTTTAGAGGGGGAAGAGGCAGCGTCTGTTTCATAATGACTTTGCATGTTTTGAATTGCTTTCCATCAAAATTCAAGGCTTCATCCAGGCAGTGGCAGTGCACACCTTTAAGCCCAGCAGAGGGAGGCAGAGGCAGGTGGATCTCTGAGTTTGAGACCAGGTTAGTTTTACAGAGTGAGTTTGCGCACAGCCTGGAAAAACCAAAAAATAAAATAAAATAAAATAAGTAAGTAAATAATAAATAAATAATTTGAAAAAAAATTAAAAATTTAATAATAGTAATAATAATAATAGTAAAATCAAGGTTCATTTCCTCTCCTACACTGCCTTTTCCCTTTGCTCTTAATTCTTTTGGCTGTAACGTCACCATTTCAACTAACAGGAAATGGGAAAGGGCAAAGTTCAACTCAGAAGACTCTTTAAAGCATCCGAAACATCCGAGGCTTTAAAGACTCAGAAGAGCATCTTTAAAACAGCCTGTGACCTGTGGACAACTTTACACACACCTTCATTCTCTTGGAAAGCCCCCAGGAGCCCTAGGGATCGGATTCCCTTAAGATTCAGTGATCGAGCACAATGATTTCCTATGAACGCACGCACGCAAAGACCCGAGACTCCTGCAGATGCAGGTTGATTTCACATGTGTGAAGTGTGAGCAAGCCAGATTCAAGAGGCACACACAGGGGAGCAGATGAATACAGCCTGAGACTGGTTCTCACTCCAACAGTCATCTGTTATCAAGATATTGATCTACTGTTTTCAATGGCCAGCTCTTCCCTGGTGTGTGTGTGTGTGTGTGTGTGTGTGTGTGTGTAACAGGAGTGACTTATACTGAACCTGGCAAGATGGCTGGGAATGCCTGTTTTTACGGATGGAACATGTAAGGGACCTCATGGCAATTGCTGTAGAGACACTGATGGGCGAGCCCCAATCACGTGATCTCTTGGCGATCACGAGATCTCTTCGGGTTGCGCTTTAGCACCCTCTTTACCTCAGTGTGTAGCACCTTCCCACACTCCATCCCCAGTGGACCGGCTGCCTTAGCGTAAATGCAGCCAAGTTCTTCTCCCTGTAGGCCAGAGCTCATGGTGTCTACGCAAGGACCAAATACCTAATGACAGCCCATGTCATCTCTTTGTCCCACACATAGTTGACCAAAGCCACGCTTCACCCTGCCCCAGACTCTTGTCGAGAAACACACAAGACACCTCAACTGACAGAAAAAAAAAACTTTAAAAAAAGCGTGATTTCTGCTTCTTCCGTCTCAGCACGCAAGCACACAAAATCTTTTACGTAAGAGTGAACCACGTCCAAAGACATTTAGTCCTATCTACTCTTAAATACTGTCTCCACAGTATTGGCGTAAACGGGGCTACCTTTGCAGTCCTCTGTTGAAAGCTAGTGCCTCGTTCCCGTGTTGTGCTGGGGACGCCTCTGTTTGAAATTAGTGGGTCCACCCTTCACACATGTGAAATCGATTGACGTGATGGTATTGTAAACACTGCTCATTACAACGTGCTGGACCTTTTATGGTTCTAACAGCAAAGAACAGACAAAATGTTTGCCCCACTCCCACCCTGTGGTTTGCCTCTACAGCACACACAATATAAATGCCAGAGTGTCTTTTAACAAAACAGAAATCATTATATGACCAGGTAAGAGGCAGAAGGGGAGCTGTTGGTTGGGAAAATGTCTGTGTCCAGAGAGGGACACAGGACAGTGGAAACAGCAACCACGCTTATGGCAAAGATTTTTCGGGAGAAAACAAAATGCTATTCTCTTCATGCTCCCCGTTGTTGTTAAAAATCCCATTTCCTAATTACATGCGCCATTCAATGAATTTTCATAACGCTTCAATGGGGGGGTCTAACATGTTAAGTTTTTTTTTTTTTTTAAATAGTCAATTATCTTGTGCTAAGAAAGCACGGGGCAGTGACAGAGCTGTGTCACTGACAAGATGGACGAATACAGGCAGGATGTCAGCGCTGAAGCTGTTCAATCACCCACTACTAATATGATTCAATGTATGCTCAGATCATAGGTTTAGACATTACCCAGCACTGCAAGCAAGAGAAGGACTTGCATAATACAGACAAGAAGGCAGATGGCATGTTATCAAAACCCTTCAAGCCTAAAATAACCTTCCCAAGCAAGAAGGCTAGTTAATTAAAACCAGGATATATTTACTCCGTTCTGAATATCTCAATGTAAATAAAAATTAAAATGGCGCTACTGTAACACTGGATTAAATGATGAAATTTCCTCCATTTTTATTTTTCTTTAATCGTTTCTAATCAAACTTTTCATTAAGCGGCTTCATAAAATTCCACAGAGAATTTATTTATAGGGACTGGTTGTAGATTTAAAGGGCTCACTTTTATTGTTCAATTAAAGCTCTTGTTCGGTGGACATTAAAAAAAAGCAGGGAGGGGCAAACCTGCCAGATAGTGGGAAAGGCTGCTCCGCAAAGCAAGGACTCACTTCAGAGACAAATTCTGACCCTTCAGGTAAGCCATGTTGGTGGGCTCCAGAGAAAACGTGGGCTCATCTCTGTCTCAAAGAGCTCATTCCTGTTTCAAAGCTGGTTTCTTCCCACTCTGGCGACCAGCTCTCCTTCAAGTTTTCTTACAACCCACACTATGGGGCAGAATGACTTAAGAGAAACCAATCATAGAGCCCAGCCAATAGCGACTCAGGGATTGAATCAACAACAATCATGGTGTTTCTAACAGATGTCTAAAACACACACCTCCATCTTTTAAAACTAGACCAAGGAAGGGAGATGGGGGAGAGCACTCAGTTGGTGGACATGCAGCATACACGTGATGTGGTGCACACGCACAGTGGAGTTTGCGTTTGTAGCTAAGGGGGGAGAGAGACAAGACAGTCCCTGGAGCTTGCCTCCTTGCCAGCACGGAGCCCGTGGGACAAAGTTCTGGACCAAGGAGAGACCCCGTCTCAAACTAAAAAGGTGGCAGGCATTTGAGAAATGGCACCCAAGGTTGTCAGCCGGCTTCTCTATGTACACACATGCAGGTGCATCCTCACATACAAACGTGTACCCACACACATAGAAGAAAAATGCAAGACTTCCCTTGACCTCACATGCTGACTGTCCTCTCAAATATGCAATGCTACCCTACCCCCAGCTACTACCATGTTCCTACCAGAATCGATTTCTGTGACACCCACCCTGACTTTCTTGTAACAGAGTTAGGCTTCCAGGTATGTTAATCCTGTCTTCCCCGTTTAGATTCTTGACCCTCAAAATCAGCAAGGACCAGATTGTGTTTCTCTTTTGAGTTCCCCTCTGTTGTCCATGTCAAAAAAGAAAGCAATAGATCAGCTAATAAATTAAGCATCACCAGTCATAAACAATCGGATACTATCCTTTGGAGAAGAAACTCGGAGGGATTTTTTTTTTTAATCTTTTATTTTTGGCTTAATCTTTTATTTTTGGCGATTTAGAATTCCTTGTATCAAAGGCATAGTTGTTAAGTGCTCTAAATTCTTTTGCCATCAGCTCCACAATCCATCCACCTGGTAATATGACTAATAAAAACAGATTTTTGTAGTCTAGGCATACTGTTACCTAAATTATATTTGACCAATTACTCAAGTTACTGAATGTGCAGCATAGAAGATTCATCTGTGCCCCCCCCCCCCGGCACTCTGGGTTATCCGAAAGAAGCATTTCAGTCATCTGGTATTAGGAACATTTGTTTAATGCCACTCACTAATTAAATCTATGTTCTTCCACCAACTGTTAGTTGGTTGGAGAAACCCAATACCCCATTTTTAACAAACACTTTAAGCCGTGTCACTGGCATGGACTACCAGCTGGAGGGTTAAAAAGTTGTTGTCTGGAACTCTGGATGTGTACCTAAGGAGGTGGGGGACACATATGGAGTGAAAGTGCTCAGACGGTCAAGGTAAGCCACGTGCTTTATGTGTCAACGTGGGCTGTTTTCAAAAGGATGACCCATTTGAGGACTGGAACTTGGAACTGCCTGGTGTTAACTTCACATTTAGCCTGCCTTCTAGAAGCTCCTGTAAGTACTGTCTATTTCCAGAGGCTAGAGGAGAAAGGCAGGGTTAAAGGGAGGGATGCCAGAAGACATAGCAGAAGCACATTCATAGGAAGGTGCTTCTGTTTGCAAGAACATTTGAAACCCCTTTAGGAGTGCTCCAACAACTACCATCATCATCTCTGGATAGGTACACCTATTTCCAACTTTAGACAGAACGGCTTTGAAATGCAATGACTAATAACCCCTAAATTAGCCAAAAAGGTTAAACCATTTTTTCCATTTTATTACACTGTTAAACAATGACTCTGAATACTCTTATGTAGGGGAAAACATTCACTCAGTTTTATCCTGTGCTAGGAATTTAGAGACCTTTGGACCAGGTAGTAATAGGTCACAGGGGTTGGGAGGCAAGGAATGTGGGTGAATTTATTTTTTTCTCAAGTATTTAAAATTATTGTAAATGCTTACCTGAAAGGAAAGGGTATTTAATAATTGTATTGGCATTTATATTTAATAATTGTATTTGATAATTGATCTGCCACAATGAAAAGGCCACTGGACTATTAAAAACATGTTAATATTTGCTTCAGTGTAAAAGGAAAGTTAACATACGCATGCTCACATTGCCTCTGCCTTTGGGCTCTGGTGAGCTTAAATCTTAGACTAACACAGTCCTTTGTTGTAGCCAAAGAGCTCCCAAAGGCACAGACTGTCAAATCTGAAAGGCCACAGTAGATGCACAAAACCATGTAGAGATATCTTATAGCTGACTGTTATGATCTGGATTTGAATATTCTGCAAATGAGGTTTCCCTGGGAACTACATAAGACTACAGAATCAGCCAGTAAGCCAGCTTGAAGAAAGTCTGTGTGTGAACTTTCCAGGCCATGGGGGTCTTAACCTCTTCTCTTCCTTGGTCCTCATGATGAATTGAGCAGGGTACTATCATACCGTCGATGGAGAACCACTGACATGATCCAATGTCTTCTCAAGAAGGCATGGTATAAGATGTTCATGTATGTCTTAGCTAGCTTTCTGCACATTGTACACTGCACTGTATAGTACAGGTTTCCAAAGGTAAGAAGACACATGACTAGTCAGCTAGGCCAGGATTCTGGATGTGTGAAAATTTAAAGGAGTCAGCACATCTACCATTAATGTGTATATGTATGTATGTATGTTTATATGTTTGCATGTATGTATGTAGCAATCCATTGATCAATCTATTCTTTCTCACCACCTTATGGTACTGAATGGTTATAATTTGTGCATTCTTACAGTACCTTATAAAATTTGAAAATTAAAAAACTTATATATTTAAGTAACCCAAGCTCTCAAAAGAAAGAACATGACAATTCCCAATCACAAAGTCGACCTTCAAGATCAACCAAGTACCTTCCAATTGTGTATATTGAACAACGAACACAAAATAACCATCGTTCACCTGTGGTCAGCAAGAAGGTGAAGAAGACACCTTATGTTGCCAAACCATGGGGTCTGGGTGGGGGTAGGTGGTCACACTAAGCCCTGCTCCCTAGCACTGCTCACGCCGTGAACTGAGCACAGCTACTCACTGGAACAAGTTTCCAATAGAGTAAAAGAGAAGCACTCACCGAACTCGTCACACACACTCTCATTTTCTATGAGAGTAGGGTGGTCAAAGGTATCCCGGCAGTACAGGATCTGGGGGTTCCTGCTGACCACTGCGATGCCCCCCAGGGCTAACGCAAACTGGTCTGTGAGGATGGATGATGGCTTATCCTGGATCCGTTTAAGCATGGACCGGTACCGACAGTACTGAGGGTAACTGAGCACAATCACGTTGGTTTCTTCCTCATCTTCCCCTAGGCAGAGAAGAAAACACATCAGTGACCCTCTTTCCCACCAACAAAGAGAGCATTCACAACCACGACTTAGTTTCAATGGTCACTTTGGATCTCTTGGGAGTCCAGGATTCTCTGGACTTGTCTTGGCCAATGTGGCAGTGATGTTGGTTGTTTTAGGAGCTGAGGTGCCATGGACCACAGTCAGGATCTCTTTGTCTTTGTTGGGGCTGTGATGCTCACACAGCGGTTCTTCTGCCAGTCTGAGTCTTGGAGTTAAGACAGCACGGGTCTTGGTTGATCCAAAATAGATGCAAACACAGCAGAAACAGTACCCACATTATTTATAAGGACACAATTTGGGGGTCACTTGTTTTTACAGCATGATTTACCCCTACTTCATTGGTACCGCTGTCTCCACCTCCCCTGACATCCACACTGCCTGTCTTTTAATGTTTCTCAAATATACATGGTAACCTAGCTAATAAGGGTCTCCAAACATCCCAGAGAGTCAGTCCAATCAGGACTATCATCACTCAGAACACTTCGGAAAATGTAGGAGTCGTCCTCTTAAATGACCTTGGCATTAACGATAACCCACCATGTGTTCTGTCTATTTGCAAAATCCAGATTCTACATGGACAAACCCTTCCTTCATTTTTAAGCTTGAGAAATGGCAAGTGCTCCCTTTGGTAGCCCTGTCACCTATATCCGTGTCACATCGAAACTCGGGTTTCATGACCCACACCATCGACATGATGGTCAGCAGCTCCCAGATTTGTCATTTGTATGTCTAGTGGGGAAACACTCAATGTTTTGGGCCCTGATTATACTGTGGGAGACAGTTGTTAAGGATACTGATGCTATCATGGCCATCTGGTAACCAGTGGGAGATGAATTAGGATAGAACGGGATGATGGAGCATAACCAGGAGTAATGCAAGGTGTGCCTGTGACCTTTGCACACAGGAGGCTGACACCCAGATGTATCTCTAATTACATTTGCTTAGCTCTTCGGCCTGGAGGCTTCTCCACAAACAGAGGTGCTCAGCTGCTTCTAGCATGATGTCTTCACATGCCTTTTGCTTCTTATACTCCTGCCACTTTGTCAGATGGCACACTTAGAGGGCAGCTACATGGAAAAGAAATCTACCAATGAACACCAGACCTGAGATTCTACAAAGTGTGCCACAGCCCAGGAAGTTGAGATTCCCATGGTAGACCAAGACATTGTCAGAAGCTTTACAACGTGCATGCGCTAACCCGAGGAGCTCATGCACCACAGGTACCAACACTTATTTATATCACTACACCGTGTTTGTTCAAGACATGAATTTGAGAGACTACAGCCAGAAACTGTCAAGAGCTCACTCTGCTGAGCATGCTCAGCACCTACACTAGTCTCTGTACATAGAAAACCCTGCGCAAATACCTCATGGTCCCCAAGTCTACGTTAGTAGTGACTTTGGCTTTCTGGGAAGACAAGACAACCATATCAGTCTCTCCAAGTGTTTTAGAAATAAAATGGAAGATACTGTGCTTTCCAGCAATGGAGGTTCAAGGAAAAGCTGCTTCTGAGTTGGTGTCTTGAGAGATGTCTTGAGTCATGGGTCTATCTCATTATTGTTCTGTTCATCATTCGCTCAACTTTCCTTGAGTTCTATGCACATTGATGCTCCCTCTGCCCTCTTCCCTAACTGGGATACAGTCATCTCTCAGGCAACCTTCTGTGCTGAAACAGGGCCTCCTTCTGCTCTCTGTACCCAACACTGACTCTGTCCTCCTCACAGTTTCCGGCTTCTTCTCTTGGAAGAGCAAGCCCGACTGCCACTTCACAGAGAGGTGACCTACAGATGTCTACTTCACCAAAGAACAGTGCTCTCAAGGGCTGTCCTGGGAACATTATCCAAGATCTCCTGGGATACTTGAAATGGGGTTAGACTCTGTGTGCTACCCAAAGGGACAGACTGGGGTTCCCTAAGATTGAAGTGCAGAAAGGGATAGTTTTACATCTACTTGGGCAAGTTCATGCACTCTAGACTTCCACACAAGTAATTCCAAGTCTGATATTTTTTTTGTTGTTGGTTTGCCTAGACTGACAGTGTCTTACTTAGCTTGGGTTTTAGAATACATGCATTTAAAGCAGAGTTGTGTTATATGTAATACTTAAAGACTTATATTTATATGCTGTATATGTATTTATGACTTATACATAATGTATGCTACATATTTAAAATACATTATATATTTATATACCATACCATATTACAATATAACATATTGTATAAGACATATGTAGTTACATGAACATTATATGTAAATTTGTTATATAAGAGTATACATGTTTATTTGTTATTACACACAAATATTTATTGTGTACCAACATATAAGTGCACACATATTAATATATAGTCATCTTACATATATACTTATAACAGTTATATGCATGTTTTATTCTTATTTCCCTTTTCAAATCTACTAGGGCCTAGAATAAGATCCAGGATTAAGTTTGCCCGCCTCTGCCACGTTTTTGTGATTGTTGGCAGGTATCACAGAAGTTGCCACATTAAGACAAGCCAACAAACAAACCCTTCACTCAACCCAGAAAGAAGTAGGCACAGCCGATGTGCTCAAGAATAGAAAACGCACTAACATTATTTCTGGTATTGAGAGTAAAATTAATATTATAGTATAGGGAAATTTTTTTTCAGATAATGAGTCTTTAGTTCCTCACCAAGACCCTATAAACAACATTACAATTTGTGACTATTCCCCAATGTAGAGGTGACAAACTCAAGCTGCAACACAAGAGATTATCTCCATGACATTGGAAACCTAACCTTTCCATTTAACCTTTTAACTCTTACTTGGTTAACTCTGCCTTATGACAAAAATGCCTCAAATTATTATTATTATTATTATTATTATTATTATTATTATTATTATTATTATCTAATTTATAGTATTAGGATGAAGTTAATAAGCTTTGGCTTGATAAAATCGGAGACTTCATGCTCACAGAGAACTGATAACTTCATCCACCTGTAAGCCAGAATTATTGCACTCTGGCTAAGTTTGTGCCTGATTGGAAAACCTGCAATGCTCACTGTAGACCTTTAAGCCATCAATGTGATTTTCTCATAACAACTTCCTAACCAGGAGATGGGAAGAAGCCTGAAGCTTACGTTTACCAGCCTAATGCTCCAGCCTAATGCTCTTGTCCATCCCCTCTTCCCTCATTAAAGTCTCTCTACACCAGGAGGCCAAAGGCACAGCTGGGGTCTGGTCTAATGTGGCAACCTTTGGTGATGCCAAGACAAAAATTATGCTAACTCCATTGCTCTCGAACAGAACCACCCATTTGGACCAGAATTTTGGCATTGTTTGGAAGGAGGCAAATTTCCAACCTTGTAATTAGCCATTCCCAGAGGAGTTGCTTTTCATATTTATAAAAACCATAGAGAGCCCAGGAGACCCTCAGCCCTTATAGACGTGAATAGAGACTGCCAGGGAGGAGAGATGAAGAAAAGAGGAGCGCATAAACTGGAATGGACGTAAGACTTCGCAAGAGCCTTGCAGATTTTAAGTTCTATGATCCTTTAACTGTTTCCTAAGCCTCTATGTTAAATCAGCTTCCTTCTGACACAGTCATCAGAACATTAAACTCTTCAATGGCTGGTATGTTCTATTTCCCAACAGTACAGAGAGAAACAAACAGAAGCAAATGGCCCCTTCAAGAATTCTTAACAGAAATCCTGCAGCTAGACCCATGCCTCCTTTCTCCTTTCACAGACTCATAAATACTCCGATACATGCAACAAGGGCCACCAATAAATGCAGTCCCCCCTTTCTGTTTCACAAGAGACTTTAGTAGAGAAATCTGCAAACAAAGAATGGATAAATTGCACATTTGTTTAGCAAAAGACAAACAAAGTGTTCTCAGAACAATGATTTTCTTTCAACCACACCCACATCAGACAAGAAACTTCGGAACTAACCGTACAGAGTATTTTTCTAGAACATACTAGTTCCTTGGGTTAAATACACTTTTTTACTTGATTTTTTAACTTGGCAGAATATAATCAGCCAAAAGGAAAACAAGAAAAAGAAAAAGATTGGTACTCAAGATTGGCACTGTAAACAATGGTTATGATAGTCTATTAAAATGACATCCCACTTCTGGGGTCCTCCTCCCCAGCCAAAAATGTGAACATGTTTAGCTTTAAATTAAATATTCAAAGGGAATAAGAATCCCACAATGACTAAACCTCATTTCAACTTCAATAAAGAGAACTTTAACTTGGCCTATTAAAAGTTAATACCTAAAGTACAGATCTTGTAATGCTCCACCGAAATGGCTCTAATCCTGCGCTTATATCATAATTACACGTTTTGTTAACCTCTCTCAATGCCATTTTTTCCCCACTTGTTTATATATATTTTTCAAACTCCCAGAATTCCACAGAGAAACTGTAATTATAATCTGAAACTCCACCTCGACTTGTCAAACAGTAACTGTACACCACGGATCTCATGGAGAGTGGAGGGGGGGAGTGTGGGTGGGGCGGGGAAGGGAGGTGGGAGGAGGGGTGGGGGAGGGGCAGGAGAGGGGGCGGGGCGAGCATTCATCCTGTGAGTTGCTCAAATTGTCTTTGCATAAAGAGATGCATGAAATGGCAAGTACAATAAATTACTGGAGCGTAGACTTTCAAATATCCATAATGCTTTTCTCTTCTCTTCTCTCTCTCTCTCTCTCAATAGTTAATGGTGGCCAAATGTGCAGGAGGTTGAAAACATCCATTCTAGAGGAGAGAAATTTGCTTTCATCTCTTACATAATATTGCAGAAACATAATTTTATCCTCCTGGCAGGGTTGGGGGTGGGGGTTGTTTAGGAAACATCACCCTGTATGTTTACCGAAAATCACCGTCTAACATCAGAAAGCCTGAAACCAAAAAAAAACCTTCATAAAACCCTTCACACTAGTACTTTATAGAAGCTTGGTGGAAAAAATATGCATGTCCTTTCCTGTGCCTAATTACCTCAACTGAAAATTCTGCCAAGTATTTCGCCCTTTCGTTCTCGTAATCGTATTAGGGCGAATGCGTCTGGGGGCCAACAGAAACAAACATTTAAAGATTTTTTTTTTTTCACTTAAAAGATTCCAAATCTGTATGGAGACTCGGTTTGAAACACAATGTCCTTCAGGGTTGCTTCACAGACAACCTACAGTTTCCTTTCTTTGGTCCCCTCCCCCAAGCAGAGATGAATTTGCTAGAGTTACAAAAAAAAAAAAAAAAAAAAAAAACCCACCGATGTCTACTTTTGAAACAATTTAAGCAACATCACGTCAATAGGAAGGGCTTGCCCGGTGATCTCTGCAGCCTGCTGTCCCTTTCCAACAGGAGACATTCCTTTCTCAAACCTTTATACTTTCTTCCTGCTCCTAGCAACCAACTAAAGGCAAGCCCTCAACTTCGTGTACCTGGCAGCCGTCCAGCTCTTACTGCAGTTGACAATTACACCGTTTCCATTTAATTGCGGTTCTGTTGTGACAGAATATTTGTCATAATTAGGCATTTCCTATCTCCTGTCCATTCCTCTTTGATTATTACCGAACATGATTTTTTTTTTTTTTTTAATTTCAGAAAACCCAAGCACAAAAATCCTACAGATAAGGGTAGCTACAGCTGCTACTATCATTACCAACACTGTAACATGCAGGGTGGAGAGCAAAAAAAATATATATATAATTTCTCGGAAGGTAATTTTCCTTTCAGTGTTAAGTGCTTTTATTCATCTTACAGTTACTCAATGACTTCCTGTTCTAATTACAAGACATTATACAGAAAAGACATTTGTAAAAGGGGGAAAAAATATGCAGACAGGGTATGTGACTAAATAGCCAGAATTCATTGAACCATTTTAAAATTCCAAAGTCGTCCATCAACTTTATCAGTCCCTAGTTGTGGCTATGTGTTGATGTAGGGTACCCTCAGTGTGTTTCCAAATCTCTCTCAAGGCTTCAGAGTTAGTTCTCCCAGTCCAGACACCTCAAAGGACAAAACACATTTGCAGCAAAACCATGGTTGAGGGAGGAAGAGGTTTTGTTTTGTTTTTTTACCCCCTCCAACCCCCGCCCATCAAAGCTGTTTTACTGGAGGCAGGCCAAGACATGTAGTGGAAAATATTAATAATAAAAACAAATTAAATGTCTGATTAAAAGGGACCAAGAGCAAGATTCTATCAGGAATAGAAATGAAAAGGCCACAAACGATTTCAGGAAAACAGTATGTGACGTAAATGGTACATCAGGCTTGGACTGTTGTGGTTATTTTGAGAATGGCTGCTGGTACTGTAAGTCAGCTGACCTGCCTTTAACCATTTTGTAATTCTCCACACAGTGAGTGAGTGGGGCGGCCTGCCTGAGATTGCTGAGACAGAAAACAGACCCAGGCCCACAGAACTGGCAATAAAAATATAATGTACTTTTAACATAACAGAACAAGGAGATTGGCTTTATTAACTAAGAAAACGAGTTTAAATGGTCCCTAGCTTGCCATTTGTTTTGATAAATGGAAAAACAGATCTTCCCAGGGTAGGCAACAAAAACATCACTGGAAAACTTTAAACAAAAAAGAAAAGAAAAAAGAAAGAAAGAAAGAAAAGAATACATGATTAAAAATGGAACAAAGGACATTTTAACTACATAACCCAGGATTGTAGCCAGCTGTATCAAAAGACATAGCTTAAACAGACACACGAACATAAAATTAGGTATTGCTGTGTGCATATCAGCTTTTTATCCTGGACACTGCTTCGTCTCTCCAGAAAGAAAACAATACGGCAAAGCTAAATTCAAACCAAATGCAGACATCACTCTTTAAGTAGCAAATGTAGCCACTGGGGAGCCAGTCAGCTCCACCTCCTTGGTCCTCCCAAAAGGCCACAGCGGAAAAAGCCACATTCAGCCACATTTGGGAGCCTTTTTGAATTCCATCTTGAGAATTTTGCATGTCATTTACATATGATCGTCTCAGCCAAATCTAAATGTCATACAAGACAGGGATTATACAATAAGTGCAAGCATTGGGAGATCACATGCTGTAACCTAGGGGGCCTGACCTACCTCGAATTTGCCTCCCTTTCTAACAAGTTAACCTCTTAATAAAAAAAAAAAAAAAAAATCTTAGTGCTATTTTCACTTATTTGTCTGTGTGCACCTTTGCACCTGTGCCAGGTACCTTCCGAGGCTAGAAGAGGGATTTCAGTTGCCTGGACCAGACCTCAAGTTGTAGGCAGATGTGAACTGCTTCTTGTGGTTGCCAGGAACCTAACTCAGGTCCCATTGAAAGGAGCCGAGTACTCTTGAACTGCTGAACCATCATTTCAGACCTCCAAACACCTTTCACCTATTGCAAGTGCATTCATTCTTAGTATAAGTGAGTTTGAAGAGTTCATGGAAGACGGAGCTAGAAGGGGCACATCAGGTTCCAAGTTCTGGGCTTATATTTGTCCCAGTCCAAGGTCATGCTGGGCAATCGTTTTTCTCAGAGGTTCACTTATTTCTTTACTTCCTAGCCACCCAGGTAAGGCTGCTATCCTATCACATATGAGCTTAGTTAAAGTCAACTCTCTCGGTTTACAAAGGTCTACTACTTACTTCAAGACCCAAGCTGCCCTACAGTTACTAGGACCACATTCTTATAGAGGAGGAATCCAAACCCTTGTTAGCTGAACCAGCATCGGAAATGAAGACAGCTGCTGTTACCTTTTCCCTTGCTCCACCACACACACACACACACACACACACACATACACACACACTCCACTGAAGTAAATAAAATAGCAATGTAGTACTGATATCCAGATGGAGACATGCATTGATAGCAAGGGACAGGAGCCTGGAAGGAACATCCATATATTCATAACCATGGTCAACTGAAAGATTTTTTTTTTTTTAAAGTGGCACCAAAACCATTGAGGAAGGGAGCTTCTCTCCAAACATAACAGTAAGAAAACTGGATCCACTCAGGCAAGAGAAAGCCATGAGACCCTTACTTCACACGGATTAACATAACTACAACTGGACCAAGCACTGAAATGTAAGAGTGGAACTCTAAAGTTGTTCCAAGGACGCAGATGCAAAGATCTGGGGGACCCTGGCCTTCTTGCAGATTTGTCAGCACAGCATCTGAAATAGGTTTGATGAAATCTAAACCTTTTGTGCACTGCAGATGTGATAGCAGAGCAGAAAGCTGGATGTGGGATGGGAGCAAACATCTATAGATTTTATATATACACACATACTTGCATACATACATATATATACATATGTATATACAAACATACATATATACATACATAGACACATATATACATATAAATACACATATATACATACATATATACACACATATATGTATATACTCATATACATACATATATACATACACACATATATGCACATATACATATAAACATACATATATACACACACATATATATACTCATATGCATAATATACACATATATACATATATACATACATGCGTGCATACATATATACATACTTATATATGTATGCACATATATACATACATTTATATATACATATATATATACATACATATATACATACATACATAACTGTATTTAAGAGATTTATAGCCAGAATATATGAAGAACTCTTGCAAATCAATATCAAAAAAACAAAAAAACCTATTTAATTTGAAATGTAAAAAGGAAATTAATTGATGTTGTACCACAGAATATATACAAACGGAACAAGGGAAAAATATTATCATTATTACTTTATAGGGAACATGAATCAAAACCACAGGGAGTAATTCTTTCACATTCATTAGAATGGCTACTGTATACAACAACAAAACTACCAAGTGTTAGTGAGCTTGTGAAACACCTAGACCCTCCCACATTGGTGTAAAATAGTGTATCCACGGTAGAGAAGCCCCTGACCACTTCTTTCAAATACAGGATTACTATATAGGCAGTAATTAATTCCATTCCTGGGACACACCCATAGTAACGGCAAACAAAACCAAGTGTTTATAAGTCGATGTTGATAACAGCATTTCTCAGGAGCCAAAATGTGGAACAGTCCATGTGTCCATCAATAGAACAGGCAAACAGCGTGTGATGTGACTGGGTGATGGGATATGGTCAAGCCACAGAAAGAAGGCTGGGATGTATACTCAATACTGATGAACCCTGGTTATTTCATGCTCAGTAACAATCCAAACCCAAAGGGCAGGTATCACACATTAATTCACAGAGACAGAAAGTAGGACAGAGGTCATCAGGCCCTAGGAAGTGCTGGAGGTAAGGCTGGATGAATGAAGAGCCACTGCTTAACTGCTCAGAGCTTTGGAGGGACAAACGGGTTCTATTGATAAAGAGTAGGGAATCATCATATGATGTTAAAGATGCAGTTAACATTTCTAGCTAAAATGGCCAGCATGGTCAATTTTATATTAAACATATTTTAAACACTTCTGGTGAGTGTTATAGATCCCATGTGAATACACTCTTGGTTGTTTTGTGTGTGTGTGTGTGTGTGTGTGTGTGTGTGTGTGATGTGTCTCCCAACCAATAAGCAGAATATAAACTCCTGCAGGGCTCAGAATCAGTGTCCTGGTTTCTCGCTCCAGACCTTTGGGAGCGCTAACAAATTCAATTAACCAAGAGACAGCTTGAGATAAACATATGACCCTCCCATCAGAGGATGAGCGGTCACGTGACAGGTCACCCTGGGCTCTAAATCAACAGCTCTTCCTAAAGAGCAAAAGGAGCAGGAAGAGAGAAGTCTGTGGCTGGCAGACCTGTCCAGAGGAAGGCTCATGAATTTAGGCAGTTATTTCATATCTGAGTGGGCGTGTGTGTGTGTGTGTGTGTGTGTGTGTGTGTGTGTGTGTGTGTATCTCCCTGTGTGCCTCTCTGTCTCTCTCTTTCTGTCTCACTCTGCATTCCCACTTGAAATTTGGACTCTCACCATAAACTTGTAAGCCTTGTCTAGACTCCCGCATTGACTTCTGGGAGTTGTAACTGAAATGGGAACCCTGTGTTGGTTGCATTTGTTCTCCCAAGTTATCACAGGCTCCTGAGATACAACACAAAAGGAAGAGCAAAGGTCTCTATCTCGCCCCGGGTGACTCATTGGAAATCAGGAGCTTGTGAATGCCTCGCTGGGGGGTGGGTACTAGGGCTTCTGAGGGGAACCCATAGAGGACAAGGGCAGATCCCGGGCTGCATCTTATCCCTCAGTTCATCTGCCTGATGAGCCAGCATCCTACTGGGATGAGGATAGACTCAAATTCTCTTGCTGCTCTTGAGGGTTTTCGATAGGTATATCTCAGCACCGCAAGCCACAGACTCTTGATTTTTAAATTCTTGTATGTGTTTCTCTTAAGCAGAGACCGTGGCGGTGCTTAGGGCACTGTGGCCTGGTGTTAGGGTGCTGTAAATCAGAAAAGGCAGAACAGTGAAGGTTAATGATGCTGAACGATTCGAATGTAGCCAGAAAGCTCTGTAAGCCTGGTAGAGGTTTTGAGTTTTTTGTTGTTGTTGGTGGTGGTGGTGGTGGTGGTGGTCTTTTTGTTTGTTTGTCTTTGTTTTTTGAGATGAATTGGATAAAAAAAAAATGGTGTGCGATTTATTTAGGAACCTTTACGTTTTGCTAAATATACACTTTACAATGTAAAATCTTACCACATCATTGGCGATGTTTATTCTAATTATAGTTAACCACTGTCTTATTTCATTCTCTGTCACGTTTAATGTTCTCAACACGTACGAAGCAACACTTTATACAACCACTTGAAAATACAAAAAGGAATGCACAGATTTTTTTTTTAAGCCTTTAGCAATTCACTACTCACCCTATGAATCAAATATGTAATTAACATTAACAATAAGGACTAGAAAGGTGAAATTCATTAAAGTTTATTTTATCTAGTTAGAAGTATCTAAAATATTACTTTAATAAATCAAAACAGAAGGTTTGGGCCAGAGCTTACACTCTTCATACCAAAATTCTGACATCTGGAGTGTATTTTATATTTACAGCATATTTAGATTTAGACAAGTCAAGTTTCAAGAGATTAATAACAGCACATGACTGGTGGCTGCCATGTTGGACAGAAAAACATAAGCGTCTCCCAGAGAACAAATTTGAAGGCAATATTAGACAACTTGGCTCTGAAGGGGAACCACAGAGAAATAGGGCTATCCTGTGGCAAGATACTCTTCAAGATGCTTTGGGGTCTTAGAGCCCAAGAAAACAGGAGCTTTGGACACACAGCTGGGGGAAGAGCCTAGAGCATACGGAGGTAGAATGACCAGAATAGTGTCTGATACCCAAGATCCCAAAGAAGCCAAGAGATAGCAATACTGTTGCTATTTTAATAGACCCTTTCTGTTACTTTTTGCTTCCTATAATCTAGTGGTTCTCAGTCAGTGGGTTATGACCCCTGCAGGGATCAATATTTTGCATATTAGATATTTACATTATGATTCGAAACAGTAACAAAACTACAGCTTTGAAGTAGCAACAAAATAATTTTTATGGTTTGAGGTCACCGCAACATGGGGGACTATATTAAAAGGGTTACAGCATTACAGAGGTTTACCACACTGGTATAAAAGATGTGACAATTGTATCTACTTGTTTGTTTCCTTTTATTTGCTTATTTAGAAGGCTTCCAACCATCAAGCCTTCCAGAGTCCTGTGCTGTGTGTTATTTCTTTCCTCTTCTGGTACTTGCTGCAAATGTACCTGGTGTCACTTCTAAAAACCACTTACTGCTTCCTGTCGTGACTTGGGACGAACACCAGTCAGTCAGAATGGGTATTTTTCTATCTCTTTTTTTCCCCCTGGAGTATGAATTATTAAAATTATCATCTTAAAGGAGATACTTGTAGAATCTACTGGAAAATGAAACCACAGCTCAAGCTCATTGCGAGAGGCGACTGACCACGGAGAACACATCACACCTTTAATATACGCTCAGAACTATGCAGAACATCACTGGGACTTGATCACTGGGACAGACAGGCTCCACTCTACTTCCTCTCTATGCAGTTTTACTCCCAGGTAAGTTGAAGTCTGACAGGGAGGTGGTTCACTTACATCACCTATAGAGCATCTCCCAGCCTCAGACACTCCTTTTTGATGTCTTCTTGGCTCCCAATATCCAGCATCCAAACCTCCTCACCTTTATTCATCATGAGGCAGTAACCAAGTAGCAGATGAGTGCAGATGAACTCCAATTACATGACTGTGACTTCTTATCAACAGTTCCCATGGTGCCAATGGCTGTTTCGGGTCTATCTCAGATTGTTCAGTGAGATGATTTACATGTGCAAGGCTAACAAACTGTGAGTCAAAGCCAGTCCCGGGTATGTTTTTTATGGATAAAGTTTTATTGCAACACAGCCATGCACATTTACTTAGCATATCTCTGTTTGCTTCTGCATTCCAAAAGCACAGTTACAAAGTTGAGGGGCTGTGACAGAGAATTGTAGGTACGACCTATACATCTGAAATATTCATCAGCTGGCTTGTGGTGGCATGCTCACTCTGAATTCTATTTTTATTTCCAAAAATGTTATTTGGACTACCGGCACCAGTTTAATTTCAAAGATACTACAGTGACCCTGTAAACACACAGCTATGCTTACTTTTATTTGTTCAAGGTGGGCTCTCCTTTCCAGAATATGGGCTATTTGAAGGGTGGAAACTAGAGCTTTGGAGTATTTACATTTAAAGCACTCTGGAGACAAGTGTATTACACGACAAATTGCCAGGAAGATAAATACTTTCCCTATGAGAATAAAAACCTGAGTTTGAGGTCCAGAACGCGTGTGAAGTACAAAACTCAAAACAGGTAGGTACGGTGACACATGCTTGCAATCTTACTGCTAAGGAATCAAGGGACAGGATGAGGGGCTCCCCAAAGCTGGCGTCCCTTTTCTAGAATATACTATGGGAAGTTATTATCCAGAGCTCCATTTTTTCAGATGGAGAACTCAGAGGCCATAAGACATGACTGCCATAGAGACCTCAAGGATGGGACATGTTCTGCTGCTGCCACCATAAGAGGAAAGAGGAAGATGTTGAGGAAAGTTACAAGCTGTGAGAACGTGAAGGTGCTGACATCAAAGGGCTGTCACTGTGGCCCAGGTTGAGCGCTATGACAAAGGGCAGTGGGCCTCGGAGGTGTGTGCAGTCACATTTTGGTTAAACCCTGAAGGCAAGAAGCCCGGAGGCTATATTGAAGGAATGGTAGGTGCCAACCTCAACCTCATGTTTCATCTCAGAAGATGCTTTTGGTCTTCCCAGCAGGCCCTGGACAACATGTCCACATCAAATCTTTCTAAGGGTGAATGGGGTCCTTGCAGGCATTGGATAGGGGAAGATCCATGGAAGGAAAGGCAAACAGATCCCATAGGCACACGAGAACAATGCCTTGGGTTTCAGTCTTTCAGGCCATGAACTTAACTTGGTTTCTACTCAGCAGGGTCAGATTCTGACATAGCGGGACCCACTCAGGGAGGGTGTGGGATTTATATCACATCGGTGGAGAAGAGGGTCATGAGAGAGTCCAAAGAGGAGACTGGTGGCTCCAAGTGAGTGCCTGACCCTCATGGTGAAGGATTGGGATGCCACACAGATGCTGAGAGGAGGAGCTCAGGGCTTTCAATGTGCCAGTGCAACAGTTGTAATGTAAAATAGACCATAGGGCTGGGGGTGGCTCATTCAGTAAAGTACTTGCCTTGTAAGAAAGAAGACCTGAGTTTAATCCCCTGGACTCAGATTAAAATGGAGGGCATGGTGGTGCATGCTTGTAATCCTGATTCTGGGGGGACAAGAGGATCCCCTAGGGGCTTACTGGCCAGCCAGCTTGCCTAACTGATAAAAGAGCCAGACCCATGAGGTAGGTGATGTTCTTGAGAATGACACCTGAGGTTGTCCTCTGGCCTTCTACATGCATTGTGCATTAAGCTCACACATATACACACACACTCATATGAAACGCCCCCCACATACACATGCACATACAAACACATAAGCCACTTATACTACAAGCATCTTTGTGCAGAATAAACTGGGACATATCAGCTGAACTGTCAACAATCCAAACCCTCCTTTCTCATTTTGACTTCTGGCCCCTGGCTGGCCACATCTTCAGCAAGGTGAGACTTCACACTTGGTGCCTGGAAGTAGCCACGGTTTCTTTCAATGACAGAAGATATTACTAATATATTCTGCCTTCTACTGATATTTAAACCCGGTTTGATATCCGACCCCCTCTGGTGGAATGTGGACGAAGAGCTTCTAAAAAAATGGGTGCTATCATTTACAAGGCCCGTGCTACCTGATACTTCAAGGCTGGGATACTATAGCGACGCCTCACAATCAAGATGATCCTAAGACTCTCTGAAAAACAGCCTGGGTATCTCAAAGGACGCTTGTTCCATTGACAAATCTCGAAACTTCAAGGACTTCCCAGAGACAACTGTTACGAGGACTCTGTGAGGTAGCCATACGAGTGTGGTTGGAAGAAGCCAGGGAAAATGGTCTTAGGTCTCCAGGAAGAGAGCTCTTTCCCCCTGGCAAGACATCTGATTATTCAACGTTATCTTTGCTCTTTTTATTAAACGGGATGGTGTCTAAAGCAACAGCAATATATCACCTTAACTAGTTCCTTACTGCAAGCATGTTTTAAAATCACGTGCATAAAGAAAAATAAAAGTGATTCTTTTAAGTAGCTTCCCCCTGACTCTCCAGGACCTCCAAAAACCTTTCCATAACAATGTGCTGAGATAGTGTTCTCAGTCACAAACTAGTGAAAGAAGTTACCTCAATAACCTGTCCCCCATGCTAGCTTAGGTTAGAAGTTCTTCTCTAAGTACCATGGAGTCGTTGCGTCACGGGCAACCACGACTGGTCCATGGTCTTCACCTTCAAGAAACAGATGATCGATCTTCATGTCTTCACTCACCAATTTCTTAAAGTTATTTTTTTTAAAAAAAATCCAGAACCAACAGACAAATATATCTTTACTGTAAATGATAGCATGATAGGTCTCTTTACATTGGACCCTGTCCGTGTGTTCTTTCCAGAATTGAAGTGAGTCATTTGGCCTGCTTGGTCTAAGGTTTCTGCTTCTCTCAAAAATCCGGTCAAACAGCAGTCCTCTTATTTCTTCTACTATATAATTTGTTTGGAACAGACACAAAACCATCCCACCTATATGGAATGTTGGGACATGTCAGAGCGCACAGTGAGGATGAGAGTTTGTGTGAAAATAAGCCGAATGTTCTCCCCGACTGCCCCGTTGTGACAGTAAGTACGGGAAAAAGTGAGAATGACTACATTTCTTTTTGTCTAAAGTGTCTCATTACGTCGGTTTAAATGAGATTTCTAAACCCTCAAGAAGAAGAAAAAAAAATCATAAAATACCATTTGTTTCAAACAAGATGATAAAAAGACAGGTAGTGAAAGCCTTCGGAAATTCTAGTTAGTGAAGGGTGAAGCTGACAGAGGCATAATGGAGTTCAGCGACACCCTGATCAGGTGTTTCCACTTTTGTTTAATGCATCTTCATACATCAAACATCGGATAACGGACAGGTGTTAAGAGACCCGGATGGCAGGATGTACATTGCGGGCGTTGAGATCTTCAACTTGACAGACCTGTTTCATCTCTGACCACATTCAAGTGTGACAGACTCAGAAACATTGCCTACGATCTCCCACACCTTACCAGGTAAGATACGGTCCCGTTTGCGAGATGCCAACCGCACTTCCTGGTGTTTATCCACATGGCAGTCATCACAAACGCTTGACACCAAATCTACAGACACAATGACAATCACATCCCAGGCGCCTGGCCAGAATGTTCAGTTATTGAGCACGGCGGTGCCAGGAAAACAGTGCCTCTCCTTGAACATATGCTCTGGACAGGCAAGCACTGAGCCTTCAGTGAGTCTTTAATCACAGTAGCAAACCCGGGAGGGATGGATACGTTTGCTGCTTCTGACTCGCTCAGGAGGAAACTGAGGTTGAGAGAGATTATACAGCTTATTCAAGGTGACCTTACTTTGGACCCCAGGACTGTCTGATCCCACAGACCATTAACAGTAACTGTGGCTACTCCTCACAGGTTCTGTGAGAAGCTTCTAGCCAGGAAAACCTGTGGAAGAGAGAAGGAACACGCAGGCTCTCGGAATGGGGCAGCTTGCTGGTGTGAGAGATGCTCAGCAGAGGGATAACATTTGGGATGCAAAGAGTCATATGGAACAGAGGTCAGGAGTCATAACCCTGGCAAGCCAGTATCCTCCCTCTTCTGATGCTGTATCAGAAAAAAAGCATCCATTCACTTTGGAGAGTGCAGGAGGTAGCTCATGCTGGTTTCACGATTGATTCCTTAGCTGCCAGTTAAGTGTAAGCAGGTATTTACCTTGTCCACCAAATGTTTCTGAGCTTAAGAGAGGCCACTGGAAACAGGAAGCCCGGTGAATTTCTGGAATCGGCAGCTATTTCTCCAAGGCCGTTAGAGTAACAATCCTATTTCATTTGTAGGTGGTTTAACCTGAGCATTGTTTCAGAGAGATAAGTAAACAAGGGTTCCTATCTCCTGGCTTCTCTCCTCCTGAGCCCTCCCCTGGTTCCACAGATGTTTTTTTTGTATTGATTAAAGAACAATTACATTATGGTTGGGAGTAAAAGCAGCTCTAGAATAAATCATTTTAAGAAGAAACGGAGGGGGCTCGCTCTCCGTGGCCTACTAAAGTACCGCTGTCCGTCACGGCTGGAAAAGCTTCTTTTTGCAGTGGGCAATAATTAATACAGTGACTCATAGCTGGCGACATGCTGAGAATGAATGACTGTTAAGTGCCCGGCCCTAAATAGTACGTCCGAATCACCCACTGTACGACTCAGGGGCCATAAAAAAAAAAAAGGCGGGGAGAGGGGTTGGAAAGATCCTAAGAGATGGAGGCTCCTGCAAAATATTGTTTTCTCAATATGATCATGAACACACAGCATAACCTAAAAATAAGATGCGAAGCAGGAGGGGGACCTAGTTGGGAAGAAGAAGAAAGGAATCTATAATATTGGGATGCAAGAAGAGAGAGAGCACACCAGCGGATGTAAATACAGTCATAATACAAGTCATACTTGTACAAAGTTATAATAAGCTAAGTTAAAATGATCAAAGAAGAGAGGCAGAAGTAGAGATGGTATCCCGGGAAGAAGCAATATAGAAAAAGCCATGAGGCGGGCTTTGGCTTTGCAGAGACGCGCTAGCTTCTGCCATGTCTGCACTTCCGTTTCCTGTTCCGTGCACAGATGGGGAGGTGGAGCCAGGGAGGGTAGCCGCGTTGCGACTTCCGGTAACCCAGAGTCACGGTCGCCCTCATTTGCTTCTCCTCCATAGAAAAATCTTAATGCTTATATGATAGAACTGCCTGGGTAGAAGAACAAATATGTTGTCAAATATTCTACAGGGATGCCTAAGGTATGTGGCGTTCCATGGGGCCATGGGAACAATCATGGCCTATGTGGCTAAAACGCTTCTGAGATATAGGTACTTCCAAGCACGCATATAAATGCTCCTGAAAGGGAACCTTGAATACAGTAGATACTAGTTAAGGTCAAGATCTAGGATGCAGAAGGAATTCTTCACAACCAGAAAAGACGGTAGGGTAGAAGATGGACATACTAACCACCTGGCCACGGGAATGGGATGCAATGACTATGATGGTCAGCGGCAGTCTGCCATCTCCTGCTTTTGAGAGCCCACAATGGTCCCATGGAGAACAGGACGTGTGACATCGCTAATGAGAAGAAGAGGTTAGGTCGGCTTCCATAAGGCTCAGAAGAAGGACAAAACCACGCCCCTCTGTGGGGAGTTCCCTTAAGATGAAGGTTGGGCTAGAGCTCTTTTGGCTGTCAACTTCAACCCTCAGCTATGTGGCCACTGCTGTCTGACTTTCTGCCTTAAAAACCCGAAGAGGTACTGGAGTGTAGGCATCAATAAAACAAAACAAAACAAAACAAAATATTGACTAAAAACAACAACTATAAAAACAGTACATATTCAGAAAGTTTTCCTTACTGACTTAAAGGTCATGGTATTTTCTCCTGATTTGAAAAGATATGAAAGCATTGTTTGGTGGGGCCTTAAAGTTACAGTGGGATTTAGCCGCTCACAGTTCCTACTAGGGCTCCGGGATAAAAAGGGTTGGGACCCTTCTATCCAACGGGCCTGGAGCTGAAAGAGCGTATTGGAAGGGCTAGGTCCCAGTCCAGATGGGCTCTGTAGAGGGAGAAAAGTCAAGAAGAAAGCCCCAGTTGAGACTACAGAGAGAAAGAAATTCTTGGGTGGGAATTCTTGTCCGTGTGTGAAGAAACCATCCCTCCTCTTGCTTTTCTACTGATGCTTTTAAAATCCCCTATAATCCACATAGGCTACCATTCTTCGTAGAATTGTGGGATTATGATAGATAGATAGATAGATAGATAGATAGATAGATAGATAGATACATACATACATACATACGTAGGTAGGTAGGTAGGTAGGTAGGTAGGTAGGTAGGTAGGTACATAGGTAGGTAGGTAGGTAGATGCATAGATTGGAATTCCATGATGTCTAATGGCTTTCTCTTCCCACTTGAAATGTTATGCATTGCCAAAGGCTGCTTCCCCTCTCAGAGGAGAGATCTTGAGTGTAGGAAGATCTTGAGTGGCTGGAATGCTAGTCTAATGCCACAGATGTTCAAGACAGCCCTCCCTGGGCCAGTCCCCACCCATGCTGGATGCAGGACACATGGTTCCCGTCTTGGTTAGGCACACTGTAGGTACAATGTAGGCATACTGTAGGTACAGTATAGGCACACTGTAGATACACTCTAGGTTCACTGTAGGTACAATGTTGGCATGCTTTCACACCTAGCACTTCTGGGTGGTCTCTATGCCATAGACATGAATGAATTTGAACAACTCAAAATGAAAATGCTTCATGCTGCATCCTGATTCCTTCAAACCGTGTAGGTCCACTAAATCCTATGTCCCTAAATCTCCTGCTATTGGCCAAAGGAACATTCCGAAGCTGGTTTGGCAGGGACTTCCTTCCAGCCAGATGGGGAGGGTTGCCTTCAAAGGGCTGTCATTATTGCCAGCCTGCTAGGCTAAAATAAAACACTGTTTCAACATGATATTCACTTATCTTTACTTCCGTTGGACCATCTCTACCAACCATATGCTATAAAGTAACCCCTCCGTTTCTTCCCCACTTCTTCAAACACTAACTTTTGGTATTTTGACATAGTGTTTCCTCTAGAAGAAGAGAAACCCTCACCAGTTTGTTTCCCCAGACTCACAGAATACCCCACTTTACCTCCCCAGCCTGTAATTAAAGAAGGGTGCCTTGACTTCCCTGGCTGCCACATCATAATATCGGCTAGCTGTGTATGGTGATCTAGATTGACTTAGTTCAAACCAAGGCGATCTAAGCATTCACAGTTCAGCTCCTGAGATGTAGTAGCCTTCACACCTTGGGAGTGTGACAGCAAAGTGTAGGGATATCAAACTGGAAAGCCGGGCACAGGACAAGCACAAGTCAAGAAAGTTGTACGGGCCAATCCCACATGAACATCCATAAAGCGATGGCTGCGCTCCTTTTGACACTGGGTCCCTGGAGCCACCACTTGAAACGCAGCACATGCTCCGGCAAATGCCTAAGAGCTGCAAAATTTCCTCTCTAAATATGGGAACAAAATGTGAATCTCCAAAAAATATGGAATTAAACAAGGAATAACAACTACAGACAAGGGGGGAGGGTGGCTATATTCAGGCAAATTGTTTTGATTTAACAAAACCAAACCAAAAGAAACTACAGTACTAATGTTAGTATAAAAATTATTTCTGGGGCCTCTGACTGTGAAAGTGGGAGATTGTTTCTTAGAGTACACACCCCTGTGAGCCATTTCTAGTATTAGATGGGCAGTGAGCAAAGCCCGTGCTGTGACCACACAGTAGCCTTGGGAAGGCAAGGAGGGTACTCAGGCAACAGAGCATTTTATGCTCACAAAATTCTCCCCATTTTGGTGAATCTCAAAACGATGTTTCAGACATCATCCTTATACCCATTTTATTGATGGGGAATGAGGACCAAAGATACAAAGACTTGTCTGGGTCATCCAGCAGGTACGTCAATCGAACAGATAACTGGCCTTCTGCTTTCTGGGGTGGGGTGTGTGTGTGCGGAGGCCAGAGATGGATGCCTGCTGTCTTCCATCTTATGTCAGAGTCTCTTCATGGACCCCAAGCTCACACAGTCACTCAGCATCCCTTACATTACTTTCCCAGCACTGGCATTGCAGGCATGCACTGCTGCATCTGTCTGTTTACAGAGATGCTGGAGCTGAACTCAGCCCTCATACTTACTTAGTAAGCACTTTAACAACGGGGCTATGGTGAGCCCCACCATGACTACTACATCTCTGACCTTTCTGTATCATCTCTCTCTCTCTGTCATCTCTCTCTCTCTGTCATCTCTCTCTCTCTCTCTCTCTCTCTCTCTCTCTCTCTCTGTCATCTCTCTCTCTCTCTCTCTCTCTCTCTCTCTCTCTCTCTCTCTCTCTCTCCCCCCTACCTGTCATATATATATATATATATATACCGATCTCTCTATCTTCTATTTTTGATCTATCTATCTTTGGTTTTCTATCTACCTATCTATCATGTATATATGTATCCTCAATCATGCATCTTTTTTTTATTATTTATTTCTGTCAACTTTGTCATGTATGTATGTATATATGTATGTTTGTATCTATCACTTATCATTTAACTACATGTCTCTCTATGTATCTATGTATCTATCATCTATCACCTATGTATGTATCTATGAATGTATCTATTATCTATTTATATGTCTATTTATTATCTATCATCTATTTATCTATCAATCATCTCTATCAACTATCATCTATCTACCTACCTACCTATTATCTACCTACCTATTATCTATCTATCTATCTATCTATCTATCTATCTATCTATCTATCTTCTACATACCTATTACTTGTCCCTCCACTGATGCGGTCCACAACCCTGAAATGCCTCACAAAGGCAGAACTGCTCTCCCAGTGAGTGCTGTGGAAAGCCACTGATCAGCTATCCTCCTTGATAATAACTCTGGGCCTCTGCAGCTCTGAAAGGCTAATCTTTGGTAACCACAGGCTCCAGAAACATTACTAATTTATCACCCACGAAACCATTTGTTCATGGGTCGTCCATCTCAAACAGTGGTTGTGGAGCCCAAGCGTGCCACACTGTGCTCTGGGCTGAGCAGCTGCTTTGCGTTTTGAATTCTTTATTTATGGAACTAGTCAAATTAATAACTCAAAGACGTTGTTTCAGGCAAAGTAATGGACATACAATAAAACTATTCATTTCCTAAAAGGTCACTCCAGGAGATGCATACATTGTTTAAAAGTCTAGCAACAATGCTATTATTGCCTGGAAAACCGAAAATGTATAATAAGCAGTTACAGCACGTCTCTGCCCTAGAGACCCCAGGCTCATTGAAAGTACAATCAGAAGGCAATCAATCACACCCTGAAATTACTTCATTCTCCAAACTGTTTACACTTTTTAAGTTACAAATCTACTTTCTGCTATTTCAACTCACGATTTACAACGGCAGATTTCGACCTCTTGGCAAACAGCCAAGCGCTAGCCGTAATGATCTGAGAAGATCAGCGTTCTATACTGGAGGGACACGCATGTAAATTTCCAGTATGTCTGCAAGTAATCAACCCTGCTGACTACAAATGAGACTGTCTCGGGTTTATTTTAGGAGAAATATCTTAGAGCTGTACTTTTTTTTAATCCAGCCCCCCCCCCCCAAATAAAAACCTTTAAGAGGAATTCTGAGATTACTCAAATTATTATAAATAAACAGTCATGTGAACAATATGGGGGGAAAAAAACCAGAGAAATACAAACCTTATTCCAAAGTGAATATTTCTGCATTCCTGTCCCACATTCTCTTGTGGTGGAGGGGATGAGGAAGGGAGCTGCCACAGCCTCCCCCTCTTCCCTTCCCCCACCCTTCCATCCCTTAAGATGCTGTTGTTAACCAGAACAACAAACCAGCTTTGGATTAGCAACCAAAAATACCCAGAAGATCCCAGGGGATGGTGTTTAAAATTAAATATGACCTTTTATTGTTCTGTAACAAATAATCACTTTATGTTATTTGTACAAACAACGCTGTACATTCATTTTCTTGGGGAAATAATTACCCTAGTCTATCATATCCTTCCTGCTCATCACCAGAGCTTCCCTGACTGCTGTCACCAAACACGTGCATTAGAGTCAGGAGACTAAATTTAGCCAAAGTTTCTTATGTTCTTACATGTTAAGGAAGAAAGATGGGTAACCGTATTCCCAGGTGTGGTTGCCTCGAAGGGAGAAGCTCAAAACTGCCTCCCCGTATAAATGTTGAGAAAATCGGCTTGCAGTGATGGATATTTTAGTTAGGGCAACATTACATGACTAAACTCAATTTTATAATTGGATAAGGCCAGATACAATAAACTGGCCTTGTGCTACAGGAGCATCCCACATCTCCAAGCTATCTGCTATCATAAATCAGCCTAATTATTTGAAATACTGTCATGAACTGGAAAAGAAAAGAAATTAAAATAAACTAGCTGCTGGAATATCTCATTTTATTTTCAAAAGACCAACCCAAGCTTTTTTATGAGCCTAAAAGTCCAGCCCCATAGTGGCTGCTGACTCATACTTTCCACCTCAAGCTCCTAGTCCTCCTTGTTCTCCCCCCTCCTCCCCCTCCTCCTCCATCAACATTAGCATGGCTGTCGTCATTAGTATCATCTTCATCATTAGCATCATCTTCATCATCGTCGTTATGTGTTACTTTTGAATCGGGGTCTTTTTTGCGTAGTTCCGGCTGGACAGGAACTCACGGTGTTGCCCAGGTTAGTCTGCAATTTGTGAGCTTCCTGCCTCATCTTCATAAGCACAATTACAAGGCTGTGCCTATAAATTATACTTTTTGGACAAAATTACACCCGTAGAAAGTCAGTAGTAAAGATTAAAACTCTTCTGTGCCCTGTGCTGCTTCGTTCCGATATATGGAGTGTATGTGTGTAAGTGCATTAATTTAACTGTAGAAAAAAAAAAAAAAACCAACAATTTTTTTAGGACCCCAAAGCAACACAAAGCGGCCTCATTTTATCCTCACCTGAAGTGTTATGCTAAACACAGAAGGAATGTTTTCAGTTCCCCAGTATTTCATAAGCAGCAACCTGGAGCCTCTGATGTCACTGTGGTGACATCATCAGGATAAACAATCATTGGCTGAGACAGCGATTAACCCTTCCACAGGAGTCCCAACCTATATCACTAGTCAGCTCTGCTCCATGTCCACCCGTGCGTGCTCAGAGACAACCCAGGAGCCTTCCTTCCGCACACCCACAGTGTGGAGCTAGAATTTTCTAAAGGGCGGGGCATCCCTCTAAAAGGGGGCGAGGCGTCTGGCAGGTAGAGCTGGGAACCTCATGGAGAAGCAGGGCTACGTTTCCTCAGGGTCAGACTTCTGGAGACTTAATTCTAGGTCCTGGCTATCTTAAGGTTCACTCCCTGCAGCACACACTAGTCCACAATGGCACAACTTTTCTGTCACTCTGCTTCTTTTGAAACCGGAAGACCACACTGGCTTTAGGGATTGTTCCAGGACACACAGTATCTACTGAAAATGTGTGTATTCAACCACCCCTTAGCAGATGCCTCAGAATTCTACTTTACCTTTGACCTTACGAGCCCCTCCCACCCCCACCCTGATCAAGGCATTTTCCCTGACGACATACAATGATACAAGTACTGGGTATCTCTGAAGCCTACATAGTAAAAGCTGGGGTCTTGGGGGGAAACAAAATCAAATCTACAAATCGTTAACTAAATTACATCATAGTGAAGACAGTTGAGCCAGAAATTCGAAGATGCTGCGCATGGAAGTGTGCTGTAGGGTGTGGAAAGAGGGTATAAAAATAGGGGAGAAGCCGGGCGTGGTGGCGCACGCCTTTAATTCCAGCACTCGGGAGGCAGAGGCAGGCAGATTTCTGAGTTCAAGGCCAGCCTGGTCTACAAAGTGAGTTCCAGGACAGCCTGGGCTACACAGAGAAACCCTGTCTCGAAAAACCAAAAAAAAAAAAAAAAAAAAAGGAGGGGAGATAATAGAAGAAAGGCTCACTCACACCTGAGCCCCCAGATGTAAGTATAGATGTTAGATGACACCTCTTTTTTTCTCAGTCACACTATTTCTTTGAATATAACAAGTGGTCATTAGTGTTACTAAGACAAAATACGCATACTTAAAGCAAATTAAGAAAAAAACCTGGCCAAAAAAGAGGGAAAACATCCCTCCTGCAGATTCCTGAATATTTCACTGTTCAAATATTTAGTCACATGGCTTTGAGTAAGAGGCCCAACTTTTATGGATTGTAGCTGATTAAATCCCACACAACATGCCTTGTCAGGGAGTTACAATCCAGTGAATATATTCAGCTCTATTCAGCTCATAACAATAATGACAATGCTGTGCCAACTTAAAGGGAAAAATAATGATTTAGATTTAGATTTATGGGTTGCTGGTATCAGGTTTTGTTTTTTTTTTTTTGTTTTTTTTTTCCTGATAGTATATATATATTTTTTTTTAACAAAATCTTTAAAGGATTCTGTATTATCACTGGTAAAATAACATTTTCCCATTTCTACCAATGCCATACCTTAATGGAGGTTCACTTTCTATGTCAGACAGTTTGATGGGTATTGCTGTAAGCATAATTATGTGTATCTTATAGAATACTTTCATTACCTAAGTATTTTTTTCGAACTGAAGATTGAAAGTTTTTCTTCAAATAACCCATATTGACTGAATTATTAGAATAGGCACAAACACATCAACTCCCTCAGTATAGTACAAGGTACAAGGGCAGCCACGGACTTTCGGCAGAGTCAAACATTCACTACTTTTGGATGCCAGTTCAAAGGTAGGGGGAGTTGTAGATGAGATAAAAACCTGGAGATGGGCTCCCTTTCTCTTCAATATGAGGGGTTTGGGAAAGGAAGGAGGAGGAAGGAGAGGAGGAGGAGAGGGAGAAGGGAAGGAAAGGGGGAGGGGAAAAGGGAGAGGAAGAGAGGGGAGGAATAGGGAAGAAGAGGAGGGTAAGGAGGAGGAGGAGGAGGAGGAAGAGGAGGAAGGAGAGAGGGATTGGAGCTTGACTTTTCTTCCTTTCTGAGCTAGGTCCAGATTTTGCTATTAAATTACAAGACAGGATGTCAAGATGCAATAAAGTCGAACTGAACAAGGGAAGAGAAAACATGGTTCCTTTCCCTTACAAATGAAGTTCAGAGCTTTTGCCCATTAAAGTACGCCAAATACGGTTCTCTCTAACATTCCAGCCAAAAGGCAGGACGCCAAACACACTTAACAGATAAATCACTGTCCCCATCTACTCTCCCCCCACTCTTCTCTTACTTTTTTCTTTTGTTTTACACACACACACACACACACTTTAAAAGCAGTCCTGTAACGCCCTCCCCACCCCACCCCACCCCCCACGGATCCATCAAACAAAGGAAACAATTAGTTTTGTTGAAGAAAATGTTCCTCCCTCCACCTATTGTTTAGAGCCAAGTCATATCTCCATCAGTCCTCCCTAAGATTAGCATTCCCTATCTTGGGGTCATGCCATTGTCCCCCACAGTACCTATAAATTATTACAGCCTGCTTATCACTGAGCTCCTTGTAAACTGGGAGGAAATCTGTAAACACAACTGAGTCACAGGTCTTTTTTTTTTTTTTTTGTATCCTTTTCAAGCTGGAAGACCTCTTAGCATCCTGTTCCAACATACAAAATCGTACTGTTTCTATGAACCTCTGTGGCTCTTGCCAACGGTTTCCATTTAATTAAACTGACAGCAAAACAGAGCCCTAGCTAATGGGATCCAGACCATTTTTCCTTCAGTGTAAATTTTCAGGCATGAAATTACATCTGAAGCAGACACAATGATCCTTCTATAGACATGCATTTAATCTGTAGGAACAATTCCTTTGCCCACATTACGGTGTGTTTTACATCGCATGGAACTCCATTCTGAGTGGGGTTCTCCAGCATCATCCCATTTGAATTCACCTTAGCATCCCTCCACAGTCCTGGCTACATCTCACATACATTATGCTTAAAAAAGGAGCCCGGTGCCTAAGACTAAGTCTGCGGCAGGGAGGCACAGCTACAAAGGAAGTGAATCCAGGTTCTTTTTACATCTGTGTCCTCATAGGTAATTTAAGTAAGAGCTTTTTCATCAATTGTTGACTCTAGATAAAAGCTATTGGCATGTGAGAGCTCAAGTATTTCAATATGGAATCAGCGAAGAATATGTTGATTAAATACATCTTATAGACTTGATCATATGAACATACATAATGAGCTGACTAACTTGTTTGGTCTGTTTGGATATTAGTCATTTTTCTGGTGGGGGCAAACCACCATATGTTTCTTTCTTATGGTTTAAAAGTTTTTTTTTTTTTTTAATTATCATTTGGGGGGATTATCAGTTGTAAAGATGCAGTCTTTGGTGGTCTACCACAGAAATCACAACCTATGGGGAGTAAATAAAATCTCACTGAACCATAAATCTCTCTGAATCATAAATCAAATTAAGGTATTTAGTAAATAAAGAGGAGGAAAAAAATACAGCTTTTCAGAGGAAAAAATAGAAAAATAGTGATTCTTAACTGAAATAGCGATTCTTAACTGAACATCTGTTGGGTCGAGTATCCTTAAGATGTAAATTTGGGTCTAGAAAAATAGCTCAGTGGGTAAAAAATTATCAGCCCTGCAACCTCGATGACTCCAGAAGCCTTGTAAAATGTCAGATGCTATGGTCCACGTCTGTAATTCCAGCACTCCTACTTGGAGATAGGAGGTGAAGATGGAAGAATTTCTGTTGAGCAGCTAGCTTGGAGTACAGACAGAGTCAGCAGCAGAAACAAGAGAGAGATTTCTAACAAGGTGGAAGGTGTGAACCAGCTCCCAAAAGGTGTCCTCCGACCTCCTACATCTATGAGTGCTCATAAGCATGAGCGTGCGCGCACACACACACACACACACACAAACACACACACACACACACACAGGTTTCCAGGTTGGTTCAGCAATGGAGCATTGGGTCCAGCCTCCATCACCACAAAATAACATCAACAACAAAGCCTTATCCTGTCTAGAGATTAGTGTACCTGGTGTCTGAGATCCTAAATAATTTGAAGATGCCCAACCCAAGGGATAAGAAAGACTGATTAGTAATAACCTGGTGGTCCACCTCCTCATCACCTCCCCAAAACTGCAAGGCCTTTTGGTACAGTTGACCCATCTGTCAATAAAAGACCTGCTTATTTCAGCAAAAGAAAACACTGTCGCCGGGCGTGGTGGCGCACGCCTTTAATCCCAGCACTGGGGGGGGGGG
>NC_034598.1:33355992-33387837 GCF_900095145.1 Mus pahari
ATTTCTGAGTTCGAGGCCAGCCTGGTCTACAGAGTGAGTTCCAGGACAGCCAGGGCTACACAGAGAAACCCTGTCTCGAAAAAAACCGAAAAAAAAAAAAAAAAAAAGAAAACACTGTGGGAGACATTTCTTACTCTAATACTATATTATATTATATATATGTAATATATATCCAATACTATGTATAGTATAATACACACACACACATATATTACATATTCCAAGTTCAATTCTTTCTCCATATGGCCACTGTCCCATTTGACCATCCTACAAAAATGGCAACCCTTAAGAGTTTGTGAATCAAAGAAAGAATCTTACAAACAACTTCATGGAAACAAAGGCCCTGCTAAGATGTACGCAGGTTAAGAGTTGCTGAAAATCCATTTTTCCAGTAAAAGTAACAATGCCATTGCTCTCTTGGAAAACACAGAGCAGAATACTTTGTGCCTAAAGGGGCCATCTTCAGGAAAACTGTCGCTGTCTCTTTGAAAATGAAACATTTCATTTATAGAGCAGTAGACAGTTGGGACAAGATTAGAAATCATTTCAAGTCTCGCAGGCAATCCACATGCAGTCATTCTTGTGAGGAGAGAAGATCTCCTGTTTTACAGAAAATGCTAAGTAAACAGTTCTACGGGCAGAAACTCAAAGGCGATTTATTATTGTTCTTTTTTTTTTTTTTTTTTTTTTTAACTTTGGTTAAAACTCAAGGAACCACACAAAGCCTATAAATAGAAGCTTCCCTCTATCTTTGGGATGTTGAAAGCCGTTTCTATGAGGTTCAGGGCATAGAGGCAGGGAAACAAGTGCTCCTCCTCTATGAGGAGGAATCTCCACATTCAGACCACGCCTACAAAATGGACCCCTTTGAAACTCAGCATACGGGAAGAGCCGGCCTGCCGTGGGGTTTGAAAACTCAAGGGCATGCACTGTACTACAGATGGACTGCCTTTCTCCTTCAGACACGGGTAGCTTAATAACACTCAGCAATATTTTGAGCTAGGTAAACAAAAGAGCTCAGATGTCGGTTCACCACCACCGTGGAACCTGGGGAATCTCAGAAGGGTCTAAGCCTTTAGAAAACAAATGCCAATTCTGCCTGGGTCGCTACAGGGTTGAGGGAATGTGAGTGGTAATCAGTTAACGTTTGACTCACAAACAGCTAGCACTTGCCCAGAAAGAAGACATGGGGCTGCCTGATTCCATAGAGGTCAGAGTTTCAAACAGGATAGTTGAAGCTCATAGTAGGACTTCAAATCCTGTGAGGGGAACCGTAACTGGGAACTTTGTTTTGTTTTGTTTTGTTAAGAAATGAAATAGAATGGACAAGAATGTCAGGTTCCCCACTTATATGTGTGTGTGGATATATCATCTTGCCATGGTAAATTTATTGTTGTTGGGTAACATTAGGTGAATTTATAAAGATAAATAAAAAAATCTTTTTTTTTTCAAAAAAAAAAATTTCCTTTAAAATTACATGTGTAGCCAGGCATGGTGGCTCACGCCTTTAATCCCAGCACTTGGGAGGCAGAGGCAGGCAGATTTCTGAGTTCGAGGCCAGCCTGGTCTACAAAGTGAGTTCCAGGACAGCCAGGGCTATACAGAGAAACCCTGTCTCAAAAAACCAAAAAAAAAAAAAAAAAAAATACATGTGTATGTTTGTGGGTGAGTGTGCACACATGATGCAAGTGCCCATGGAGTTCAGAAGAGGGAGTTGGACTCCCTGGAGCTGTAGTTACAGGAAATTGTGAGCTGTCTGGCAGGGGTGCTGGTTACTGAACCAGAGCAGCGCATGCTCTCATGGCTCAGCTGTGTCCCCAGTGCTATGTGCCAAGCCTATTGGGGTTCATGGCGCTGCCTCACACCAGGCTTTCTTCTTTGCTTGGATACAGAACATTGAGGTGGTGCAGTAAGTAAGGCAGAGGTACAGTTCACCAACACCAATGGATTTACTCAGATTGGCTCGGAGCTGTGCGCCCTGCATGATACAAATACTTATTGACCTGGTAACTAAAGCTTCCTCTAAGATATTTGGACTTGAGTTAGGAAGACAAACCTTAGGAAGATATTCAAATAGAAATGGAGTACCATGGAAATGACACCAGCCAACTGTGTGCGGTAGTTGCTGTGTTAATCAACTTGATTGAGTAAAAATCTAGGAGAGTTTTCAAACTTGCAAACAACATGGTTGGCAGATAGAATCTAAATGCATGCGGTCAAAGACAAAAAGCTCTTAAAAGACTGAAGAATGGCCCGAAGCTAATAGTACTAAATCTAATAAAAGAAAATGCAGTTTACACTTTGTTTTTGTGAAAGCTGATGTCTCTAGTTCACTATAATTCTTATATGAGCCAACGGAGAGTGCTGCTACTGAGAAACTTTGAGACATGGTTGGCAAATGGACACAAGATAGAATAGCTTTTACCATGCCACACGGGTCAGATAACATGCAGGGCCTGCAGATGGTATTTTGACAGTGAACATTAAGAAACTGAATCGCCTACATAGAAAGGGCATGTGCAGAAGAACCTCAGTTGAGAACAGCAGAGGCATTTAGTCTACACATTAGAGGATTCTACAAAGATCTCAAGAACTCCTGAGAGCATTAAGTGTTAGAGAGGTAGGGCTATTTTACTGAATTTGATCTAATATGACTAGTGAGGTGGTTCAGTTTGTAGAGCATGTGTCTGACATGCATGAATCCCTGGGTTCTATCCCCACCACTGCATAAACAAGGCATGATGAAGTACACCTATAAGCTGCAGCATTCAAGAGATAGAGGCACAAAATAAATAAATATAGGTCATCTTCCACTATATAGTGAGGTTGAAGCTACCTAGGTTACATAAAATCCTGTCTCAAAAAAATCAATCAGTAAATAAATAAAATCAATATGAAATTAATAAAGTTAAGAGTCTGTGAAAAGAAACCCTCTAGTTGTGTAAATGTAGGAAGGCATTTCTGGGAGAGCAATTAAGGATAGTTGTGCTGGGTATAAAATGGAACCAGATTGAATTTTGGAGTTCTTTGTAGTTTTAAGGGTATGGGAATGTTAGACAAGGAGCTAGGGACTCCAGGAAAAATAATGGCTCTGAGAAAGAAAATCCAGGCCTAGCTTTTTAAAATAGATTTTTACAGAACTGGGAATATGGCTTAGCACTTAGAGAGCTTGCTGTCCAAATATGAGGATTGGTATTGGATCTTCAGAACCTAAGTAAATGCCTGGTGGGCATGGCCCAGTTGCAATTCTTCCCCAAGCATGCAGAGACAGGGGATTCTAAGAGCAAGCTGGCAAGTGACTCTAGGCATATAGGCCAGTTCTGGGTTTCACTAAGAGAACCTGCCCTGAGGAATAAGATGAAAAAGGATGATTCTGAACATCAACCTTGGGCCTCCAAGTGCATGTGCACCTGTACCCTCTACATGTGTATCCATACACAGGAAGGTATGCATACACCACCATCACCATCACCACTATCACCATCACCACCACCACTTGGTAACCAAGTATGGAAAAGGGAAAACACATAGTTTCTATGCTTTGGTTGTCATTGTTTGCTGTAATATGAAATCAACATGTGTCTTAAATGGCCTCATTATTTCCTGTTGCCCCAAAGCTGTTCTGAAAACAACAATGCATTGCTCCAGCCAGGAACACCTCTATCCTGGGAAATCCAGCAGGCTGGAATTGAACTTTTGACAGTGCTAGTTTCTGGACTTGGGGACCACGAGTGACTTTTAGCCCTTTCCCTGTCACCACTTTCTGCAATACAAACTGATGATATTCACAGCAGGAAAACTATTTTGAAGATGATTTAGAAGGAAATTAGATTATCATCTAAAAATGTTCCGCTGGTGAAAATGGAAATGGTCTCTAAATGAAGACATTTCAATGTTTAGCAGAGAATATGCATAACTCCAGTTCAGTGGGAGCATTTATTTTGGTAGGCCATGAAAAACAACCTCTGGCCAACCACTTTGAGATGATGGCCACAAAACAAACAAAACAAAACAAAACAAAAGGAAAAAAAAAAAACAAAACAACAAGCCTGAATGATTCTGCTTCTTTAAACACAGACAAATGTTGACAACTTTGTGACCAGTGTTCTGTTGACATTCATTTCTTTACAGAACAAAAAAAAAAACCAAAAAAAGTTAATCTACAAATACTTCATATGCTCCTAAAAGATTAAAATGCTGCTGCCTTTGTTTGTTTTTTTAAGTTAACGTAAGCTGTAAAACTAGAGTCCAAGAAACCATTTTAGTTGTATTTACAGAAAACAAGTCATCTTCCTCCTCCTCTTCCTCTTCCTCCTTCTTTTCCTCCTTCCTTCCCTCCTCATCTACCCCTGCCTGCCTCTTCTCCCCCGACCCCTTCTCAAATTGACCTATATGCATAGAAGCCATTTACTTCCCAGAGACACACATCTAGACTGCCTTTCAACAGTGAAGGACTGAACGATCCTGGGAGTGATTGAACATGTGTTAATTTTCAGGACAGCTGAGGCGGGAGCTTGGGGTTCCTGAGGTGTCATTATTATACCACATGCTGTGGGTCCACGAATTAGATTTTAAAGCCTCTTCTGCTCTTTTAGTATAACATTAAAAACCATATAAATTGATAAAGCAATCTCTTTCTTCCTCCTCTTTCCCACCCTTCTCCCTCACCCTCTCTCCCTCTGTGGGACTATTTCCTATTATCTTTGAAGAAGGATGTTCAAAGGAAGTATAGACTTGAAATGTGTAACTGTGGTTATACAGTATCTTTCAGTAGAGGCTGGGCAAAGGTCATAAAAGTATTTAAAAAAAAAAAAAAAAACACTGCCCCTTTGGACTGTAAAAGCTAACCATTAGCCATCCATTTGTAATGTTTACCTTTCAATCTGTCGCTTTCACGTTTTTCTTCGTGAGGACTAACCACTAGTACCCCCCCTAAGACTAATAAAAGTACATTCATTGCCTGCTGCCAAATGATTTCCGGCCCCAAAAACGTCTCTGGTAGAGAGGTGAACTGGACATAGGATTATGTTTCTATTATTGTTGGGTATTAGTAGTGGTATGAATTTTTCATCTCCCAAAACTTTCATTTTTTAACTAGATTTACATATGATGATCTAAAAGAGACTCCAAGCTCACACATGATTTACATTTGTAGGAATCAAATTCAGGAAAATCCTAAACTTTAAATACAGTAGATAATTCAGAAATACCTTACTGAATGGATGCAGTTTAAATATTTTCAGCAGCCACCCCTACTACCCCCCCACACACACACATACACCAAAAAGATAACCCTAAAGCATAATTGATTCCCAAATTACTGTTCTGCATTTTCAAAGGGGGAGCTTGTTTATATTTAAACAGGGTTGTGTAAACAAGGTGTTTGGCTGGGAGACACTTTCAAGGCCGAGTACTCCAGAGCCGGGTGAAGCTATTTAAAGAATAGAGTACTGGATTCCATAGGCCAGATGCTCGTATAAACGTGAAACTCTGCTCCCACCACAGAGGAAACTATTTTTAGGCAGCACACATGAAGAGCACCATTCACTTAAGCATTATGGAGTGGGATTCCAGTTAAACTACATACAGATTCTCGACAGACGCGGCCTCCTGCGTTCACTCAGGGACGACAGGCTTGCAGCGAGGACTGCCCTTCCTCTGGTCCACACTGGTAGGACCTCACAGTGCAAAGGCTTCAGTGCAGGTCATTAAACAGCCTCTGCCCCCATGTCCTCCAGGCGGGGCTCTCTGCTGCTTTCTTGAGAGATGGGGTCCAGCCACTGAAGGGTTAGTTCCTGACACACACCAACACTCCCCAGGTGTGGTTCTGTCCTTGTGACCTCCACAGGTGTGCTGCTTCTACAGCCTTCTTGGCCTCCTACCTTACCTTCACCACATTGGTTAGTCTGCAAACCGGAATCTACTTTGAACTCAGATTGCAAAACCAGGAAGGATGCAAGTCTGACAGTGATGGGGGAGGTACACAAACCAGCAAAAGTCGAACGCCCCTGGAGTAGATCCTCAAAGTGTTTTTGACAACAGTCACAAGAATCCTGGCATGTACGCTCTGTTAACCGACCACTAGGAATGCCACCAAAGCTGTTGTTGGCTGCACAGGTCATAGGTCATTTTGCTTCCAGTATTGTGTGCATGTCACATATTCCCATATAGTACCTGTGTGCAGAAGGGGCTTAAGGCGGTTTGATGTCCCCTGACATCCCCAGGGAGTGAAGCCAAGGCACAGGAAGCAGTTGTAAAAACAAAGCAACACTTAGCATGTATTACTTTCTGGGGGACATTCTGGAGAACTCATAGGCATTACAAGGAATTACCTTGCCCCTTATTCGAATAAGAGATGTCCTACCAAGCTGACCTATAGGTAGTGACTCTAGCTTAGAGAGTGCCTGCCTGTCTGGATCTTTACCTGAGGCAAGATTATGATGTCCTAGGTTCTGGCCACGGTCTTGAACTTGCCACCTCAGTGACAGGCCACCCTTGCTGTGAGGCTCATGTCAAGATCAATAGGCCAGGACGGGCCGTTGCTCCTTTTCCTATCTTCTTGATAACAGACCAGGATGTAACAAGTAGAGATAATAAAGAATTCAAGACAATGTGTAGTGTTTAATTTTTTAGATGGGGATACGGAATCAAAGCAGCTAATCTGAGAATGAGGCCCAAGGCTCTGCCACACAGTCCACTCACACTGACAGAGAACTCATTGAGAACTCTAAGAATGAAGAGGGAGACAGGAAGGGATGATTTCAATTAAGCCTGCCTTCTACTTCGTGAGGTAATGATGCGCTGTGCAAGCAGAGAACCTCATCCAAACCTCTCCTTGGCTCTAATGAAAAGGGTTGTGCCTTTTTTTTTTTTTTTTTTTTACTTTTAGCAAAAATGCAGTCATCGGCTAACCCCACCTCCTGAATACACCAAAAAGAAGGCTAATGTTACCAAAGTGCATGTATCACTCATGATCCTGCAAACGTTAGAAGCTGCACCAGCTTCTCGAGTGGTTTCTTGTGGTGTCACCAGATCCTTCCACTCCGCCCCGTGCGTTTATGCACAGCCGTGTAAGTTATAATTATCAACCATTCCCTCTAAGGTCATACGTCATTTTTTTTTTTTTTTTTTTTTTTTTTTGGCGGCGAGACGTGGGTAACTCTGATTCAATGGATTTGGCATCTTGATCGTGGACATGAAAAGTTGTGTTCCAGTACATTCTTCTAATGACTCCCTTAACGTTAGAATAGCTGTATTCATTTGTTTTAAGTCCATAATGGTATGCTTGGCTGGCACGTATTTTACTTTTACTAGATAACAAGAGGCACACAGTCAAATTAAAGATTTGACTTCAGAACAATACTAGAGTCCAAATGTCTGGCAAATGCATCTACATCTATTTCTCAAACCACAGGTCATGCTCCGACTACCAACGTTCTCTGCTGAGTCCTAAACAAGCTTCCTAAAGCATGCTCAGTGTGCTTAAATAACCAGTGGGAACAGCAGGACCTTGAGGCTACTTTCAATGGGCCTTGTACTTTTATCCATTATGCAATAGGAGTGTTTGCAAAAGTGAGCCTCACTTGTATTGTGTGTGTGCTGCTAAAGTATCCTTGTGTCTAAATCTGTGTTTATTTCCTTCTGCTTAGCTTAAGCCCCACACTTAGGCAAGTAAGTTGTTCTAATGCAGCCAATTTTGGGAATTCGAGGACAGCAAGTGACCCTTTGGCTAGCAAAATTGTGTAGAAATAAATGATAGCTAGGACTAGTATTTTCAAGGTCATGCAGTAGCTGTAATTACCCCTGCACAAGCAAAATGAAGTATCTGAAATGAACAGTCTTCAAGGAGGAAGGACTAAGGTGGGCTCATGGTTTCTGTGGCTGTAGTCCATGATGCCCTGACCCTATCCTTATGGCAGAGTGTCACTAGAATAGGACCGTGTGGCTGGAAAAGGGGTCTTCATTCTGTGATGTTTGGGATGCATTGAACAAGGAAGAAAGCAGGAGCGAGATATAGCCTTCAACGATTTGCCCTAGTAACATGAGATTTCCTCCCACTAGATTCTAGCTACTAAAAAGTTTACAGAATGTTCCAAAATAACGGACCAGTGGGCAGCCCAATGTTTTACATTTGAGGCTGTGTGGAAACACTTCACATTCAAACCACAACAGGTAACCACAACGATTAGCCTTTACCCACTCCAAGACGTAAACAGTCTAGAGTTCCAGATTTTTCTATTTCCTAGTCGCAGTCAGGAGCTGGGTACGAACTGAGCTATAAAAGTGCAGATATTAAGAAAGTAAGATTCCCTTTTCGCTGTTTCTACAGCATCTAGCCTTCTGGTCCTTAAGGTATAACAAAACTAACCCACAAAGAGTTAAATGCATGCTTGCATGTTGTTTGTTTTTAACCTTCCCACCTAAAGTTAGGCCTCTGAAGTTATAGATCCACTTGGTACCGGTGAGAATCTCTGAATACAGAGTGAATGGCTTGCTGCTGAAGGCTTGCCTGTGCCCTTCATCGCTATCAACAACCTAGGCTGGGATTTTGTGCAGGAGAAAAGCCTCAAAAACAAAACAAAAAGAAAACAAAACAAAAAAAACAGAGAGACAGAGACAGAGACATCAGTGGTACCCAGAGTCATGATCTGCATATGAAATGATGTTCCAGGGGCATCTGTGTTTGAACAGGTGCTTCCCAGTAGTTGGCACTGTTTGGAAGATTATAGAACCTTTAAGAGGCAGAGCCTTCCTAGAGGAGGGTCATCACTGGCGGATGGGCTTTGAAATTTTATAGCCTTACCTCACTTCCTGTTCTGGCTCTCTGCTTCCTGTGTGGGGATGAAATGTGATCTCCCTGTTTCCTGCCTACCACTTTGGCCACACACTCTTGCTGCCACGCCTTCTCCCATCTTGATGAACTCTATATCCGGTTTGAAAGAAGGCCAAATAAACTCTTTCCCCCTGAAAAAGTGCTTTTTTTTTTAAATTATCAAATATTCTATCACACTGACAGAGATGTAATCTATACCTGTCAATCTTATGTGGTGCAGGGATAGCCATATCTATTTATCTTTACCATTAATTATGGAAAATGACCTGGATTTTTTTTTTTCTATTGACAGCTGTAATGTAGAGTTTCCCATTTAATATAATCATTTAAGTAAAATGAGCAATTTACATAAAGGAAATTAGTAATAGAATTGCCAGTCACTAATATCACAAAGGATTGTGAGGCTGGTTTAGAAATGATGGGATTCTAGGATTTCCCAACCTAAGACCCCAGCTTTTGACAGCACTTGTTACTCTTCACCAAACCCTATACTGAGCCTGACAATCCTCCTGAGCATATGAAACTTAGCATGCCGTTAGATCCTACGATGATACCTCACAAAGGCAGAATCGTTTTATGGGTGACAAAATTCAAGCTCTGCAACTCGCTGAAGGTCATGGAGACAGAAAAGGAGGACTCCGGGCTCAAGTCTGAGCCACCCAGACTTCTGAGCTGCTACCATTACATTATTTCACCTCCAAGTGCAAGATTTAAATACAGGCATTCATGCCTTCCCGTGACACACACTGGGAGCCACCGCTTCAGAGCAGTGTGCTCACTTAAAAGGTACAGGAGGTAGCGCAGGGATAGGGGCATGTTCAGGAAAGTTTGTCACAAGGCCTGGTGACCTGATTAAATTCCTGGTACCTATGCAAACGTAGAAGAAAACCGGCCCCATAGAGTTGTCCTCTCACCTCTAAACATGTGCCATGGCACATATACTAAGTCTCACTCTTCACATACACACATGATCACACACATATTCCTAAGAAACTCTTCACATACACACATGATCACACACATATTCATACACAACTCAAACACACACACTCAAACACATTCACTTACATACTCATGTGTACATTCACACACTTAAATACATACTTACACACTCACACACAGACACACATTAGCACACACTCAAACAGACCTATGTATTGATACCGATACACTCGCTCACACATGCTCTCAAACACACTCATGTGTACATTTACACTTACATATATTCTTACACACCCACTCATGCATTCACTCATACATTCATACTTACACACACACATACACACACGCTCATATATACTCTTTCATATATACACATTCACATACACACACACAGATGCTCACATATATGTTTTGAAATTTGTTTTAAAGGAATAAAGGGGTGGGGGCTGATGCTCATTCCTTTCCTTGAAAGGATTTTAATTGAGTCAAAGACAGATCAACCCTGATGTGAGGGAAAAAAAAAAAAAAAAGAAGGAAAAGAGAGAAGAGAAAAAAAGGAAAAGGAGAGGAAACAAAAGGTTTCTTGTCACGAGCTCACAGGAAACAAGTCAAATTTCAAGAAAAAAACAACATGCAGACCTCCCTACGTAAGTCAAAACCTCACTGCTTTATAATTCGAGTATTAAACATGATATTGCGTCCCATAATAAACATAGTCCCATCAGAAGAGGAAAAAGCGCTCCCAAGAAACATGTAAGTGGGCCTTGGCTTATGAAACCTGACATATTAAAATTAAGCCATAGAAATTAGATGTCCACAGCAAACAGTACTCTGCTAAAAAGGTATTTTCAAAGGCTCGCCATGACAGGAAGACCCCTTCCGACATTCTAAAGCAAAAGAGCCGAGGAGACAACGACAACGTGGTCATCACATGTAGATCCAGACTTGGGAGAGTGGAGCAGCGTTAGCTCTTCCTGCTGACAGTGTCTTCCACTGGAAATAAATAAATGAGACGGGAAGGCACACCTTGCCTTCTGCCTAGACATGTCTTTGGGTTTGTTCTTAAGTGAATGGTGGTTTCCTATGTTTAGAGGAAGTCAATCCAGCAGTCCTTGTCAAGTGTGTGAGCACTGGCATGGGGAGGCAGCAGGTGAATATTGTCAACCTACACTCAATGTTCATTAACTCCTCAAAGTGCCGGAGCCACTCTCTAAAGGAGACACTCACGAGGGCTGGCTGACGGCTGGCTGTACTCCGCCATTGTATCTGCACGGGCTGCTGGGAAGTTTTTTTTAAAAGGGACTTAGCTGAGATGCCCGAGGAGTTTTTCCAAGACAGGTTTAGCTGATTTACAGTATTTTTGTAAAACAGAACCATTACAGATACCTTCCAGAGTTGAGTGAACACTACCATTGACTTCCCAAGAAAACACAGATTACACTTTCTATAAGGAACTCTAGACTCAAGTTTGGAAAAGGATCACATCCCATGAAAATCTATATATCAGTTCTTAATTAAGGACCCAGGATTTGGGTTCCATTCCAGAAGGACATGCAGACACTTGCTCTATAGGCTAAGTTATAGTTTTCTAATATATATATGCGTATATATATATATGCACATATACATACTCTATACTACAGTATTGAATAGTATGCACATATGCATATATGTATTATCAGGTTGTGACATAGAGGCAGCATGTGACTATGGAGATTTGAGGACAAGTTTATGGAGCAAATTTCCTCTGTATCCCCTTGATCAGGACCCAGGGATCGAACTCCTGTCTTCAGACTTCCTTCACCAGCTATGCCATCCTGCCGCCATCTTGCTTGCTCTGCACATATTTGTTTTCAGACGTGGAGTAAGGACGGCTACTATTCTCTCCATTCTGACTTCAGTATCTGTACTATAGATTCCGGTCTTTTCCTGCTGCCACTCTCGGTACAGCGGTGTGATAGAAATCTTATTCATCCAGAGAGTTCTGCCCAAGGAGAATCCCATGCTTCCATGAACTTTACCACTAGCACTGCCTCGGGGAGACATTGTCTTATATGAACTGGCTTGATTAACCACATTGTCTCCATCTGAGACCATGAATAGTGGAACTAGGCAGAGAGTCGACATTTCATGAAAAAAGTTTAAATTTGTGATTTAAAATTGCCAACTCTCTTTTTGGCTCGTAGGCTACACTCTAAGAATATAATATGAAAATATTTCTGTGATAAGCCAGGGACACCCAATGAGAAGATGAAAGGCCTGGCGCCTTGAGGTGGAACGGATAGCCATTTGTTGCCAGAACTCACATCAGCATGAGAAATCTCATAGTTTTGCATCAACCTACCCCCGCCCCAATCCAAATGAATAAATCACAAAAGAGCCTTAAGCTAAACTATTATCGTCTCTGCATCTCAGTGGACTCTCCAGAGTCTGAGCTGTTCACAGAGAAACGAATAGTTATGTGTTGCCTCTGCCAGTTCTTGATAGGAAACATCACGATATTTCTCAAATTTGTTTTTATTTATTTATTCCAAAGAGCAGGGCAAACCTGGAACCTTGGGTGTGCTATGAAAGCCCTCTACCACTTAGCTCCACCCCTCGCTGGCCGGGGTGAGGAGCCAGACCCAAGTCCACGCCCCTTTAATAAAATCCAAGTCAGAAAAGACCATGGCACCCTCCACCAATAGCAATATACTTACAGTAAAAGGGACGCATGGGATACGGGATGTTAGTCCTACTCAGTAAACCATCGTGTACATGAGACCACTACAGAGAGATTCGGCTCACGACTCTTGCTCTAAGCACTGATACATTTGCTTACTGACAGGACGTGTTTTACGGATTCTTCTTTCACGATTACAGTCTGACTAAAGGCTGCCTTACGACTGTACCTGTCTGCTGTACTCCGCCATGAGACCCTTCCCCCAGAGTGAGCGGTGCCTGAGCCTCATAAAAAATGCTGTTTCTGCCTCAAAATTAAAGCCTGGACTGCTAAACATCTCTCCTGTCCAAACCTCTCTTAGCCCAGTCACACAACTTTGAAGCGGTTCCCTAAGATCATCAAAAATGGAACAGGTCAAAAGAGCTGGCACGAAGCATTAGTAAAATTAATTTACAACGTTGTTTCAACGTGGGCTCAATATAAAATTATTAGTGAGATGTATTTTTTTTTTTTTTGTATTTTTTAGGCTGTGTTTTTGGAAGCCGGGGCATGGGATTGGAATGTTTTTCATTGCCAGCATATCTAATCTGTACTCTAAAGGTTCAACAGTTACAGTGATATGTAGTCTCCTGTAACAACAACAACAACAACAACAACAACAACAACGACGACAACAGGCTGCTCTAGCTTTTAATTTAAGATTTAGAGGAAGTCAGGCGAGGCAGCACACATGGTCAGTTCAGCACTCCGAAGTCAGAAGGAAAAGGCTCCGGGTTCAAGGTCATCCTGGACTACAAAAGATCACATGTCAGGATACATTCGAGGTAAATTAAATAATTCACTGGGATGCTACGTCTTTTGGAACCTTTTTTTTTTTTCCACATTCACAATCCTGTTCCACGGGAGTCACGAAATGTTTGGCTCCTCCTGTTCAACACGTACAAAGAGAGCTGCAAAATGAAGCGGGAAAGCAAGGCTCTCGGCCTTCTGACCAATGAATGCAGACCATACACACAGGGAGACAGCGACCACCTCCCGTGACCAGCGTGCTGCTTCCGCAAGGAACCAGAGTAGAGAACAGGGGAAAAGTTGTTGCTTTTTTTTTAAAAAACGTTGGGTGAAATATAAAAGTACTGGGAAACAGACTGAAGTTGCATTTTCTTTCAGTTTTCTGATACTCTTTCACTAGGTAGCCCAGGATAGCCCTGACCCAAGGTCTTCCTTGGCGCACTCATTTGCAGCTAATCCTTCCCTACCTGTCCCTTAAGGAGACACTAAAGCGGTTGTGATTTAAGACTGATAGAGGCAACTCCTCAGGCGAAGGCCACCGGGAAGTTCTGAGGGAGGGGAAAGGGGTGGAATTTGTTCCCCACAGGTCAAAGAGGGCAGTAAAAGAAAAGCTGAATTCTTTTCAAATAATTGAAATACCAATGAGAGTTGGGGATGTTTGATCCATTCTGTGTGAGTTTATTAGAAGGATGAGCCGGGCAGTGGTGGCACATACCTTTAATCCCAGCACTTGGGAAGCAGAGGCAGGTAGATTTCTGAGTTTGAGGTCAGCCTGATCTACAGAGTGAGTTCCAGGATAGCCAGGGCTACACAGAGAAATCCTGTCTCAAAACAAACAAACAAACAACAACAACAACAAAAAAACAAATAAGAATGGAAGCAGGATAATGTTAGCAGTGAACACCACGGCTTATCTGTGCATTCAGATTTAATTTACAGAAAGTAATGGGTTTTTTTCCCCAAAGATTTATTTAATGTATATGAGTATACTGTGGCTGTCTTCAGACACACCAGAAGAGGGCTTCCGATATCATTACAAATGGTTGTGAGCCACCATGTGGTTGCTGGGAATTGAACTCAGGACCTCTGGAAGAGCAGTCAGTGCTCCTAACCACTGAGCCATCTCTCTGGCCTACGATTTCCTATAAAGTGATGGAGTGAAGATAAAATCGGCCTCTTTTATAAAGTTGTGAATTTCAGTCATTGAAAAATAATAAAACGTCAACCAGTAGGGTTTACTGTGGAGGACATATAAGACGGTGTAGACATTGGAAATAAGACCTAGTTAGTTAGCCTCTCGTTACTAGGAAATAAGACCTAGTTAGCCTCTCGTTACTAGGAAATAAGACTTAGTTAGCCTCTCGTTACTAGGAAAGCTGTGGTTCTTTTCTACCCTGAGACTTTATGATCCATCATTATCCTAAATGCATGGCCGAGAGATTAGTAATCCTATCATCCAACTCCATTTCTTCCAAGAAGATTCTAGGACCCCTCCATGCCCTTGAAGTAAGACATAGACACAAAACACATACTTAAGTATAAGTGAGGTATAGAAATGACACTAGCCTACTGCACAGTTTCCCAGCTCAGCCTTCAGCCCTTCCTTTGTCTTTTCGACACCCTGCCTTGAGTACAGAATCCCATGAGACCATGGTGGTCCCCTGAAGAGGTAACCGCAGAAAAAGTCTCTTCTGGAGAATTTTGCATACACTACACAGAACTGCACCTAAGTAAGACACGCCCCTATTGTGCAATGCCCTCAAAACTTTGAGGCGTTTGCTACCATGGCCCCAGACAGGTTATTCTAACATTGAGAATTCTTGCTCGTCCCCTCTGATTTCAACAGCACCCCCAAAACATCTCATGGATGTGAGATTTTCTTTCTTTCTTTTTTTTTTTTAAGATTTATTTATTTATTATATGTAAATACACTGTAGCTGTTTTCAGACACACCAGAAGAGGGCATGAGATCTCATTAGGGATGGTTGTGAGCCACCAAGTGGTTGCTGGGATTTGAACTCAGGACCTTTGGAAGAACAGTCAGTGCTCTTAACCGCTGAGCCATCTCTCCAGCCCAGATGCGAGATTTTCTGCTGCAACTGTGTCTCGCCACTAGCCCACAAGCTTATTCTCACAGTAACCCATACAAAGATCCACTAAAGCCCAGGAACTGTCTGTTCTCTCTCGGAGAAACACTCAGTGATAAGTGAGTACGCTTAGGATCCTGACCAAGGAGGACCCGCTGCTCATTCAGATCAAAGAGAGGTCAGAGAAAGGTCAAGGCAGGTGGCTGGCAGGGCAACGCCTACTTGGGTAAATTTTAGAATCAGAAGATTCAAAACATATTAAAAAGCACTTCAAAAGAACTCTGAAGGTTTTCTGTGGCCCTTAGAGTCCGGTATGGCTCATGCAGTCCCGAGTCTGTCTCAATGCCTTGTAATAGATAACCTGGTGTCTGGGAGTTAAGAATTAAACTGCTCACTGCTGTTACCAATTAATATGTCTTCACATACTTTTTACTAAAAACCTTCTGCTGGCCTTGGGGAGAGGGGAGGAAACTGCAGTTTCAAAGTAAGAAAACACAAAAGGAAACTGGTATCATTAGCTAATTGCACCTACTGTGTGCTGGTGCCGGCAACACAGAGGTCTAACCAGATCCTCCCTCAGCCCCGTGACACCCATATTGTTGACCTTGCTTTCCAGATAAGCAATCAAGGTGCACTTAAAATGTCAGGACCTTATATTGTGTGAAACAAAGAATGCCATAGCAGTCTGGCTTTTTAAATCTACACAGGGAGGGACAGCGGGGAGGAGAAGGTTGGGCACAGTTCTCGGAAAGACGATACTTTGTATCTGCCTATTCTGCCAAATCTTTGATGGAAAACACAGATACAGAACAATGGGAACGAAATGGACATTGTCATTTTTAAACAACAGACTAAGAAAAGGATGAAAGGCACGCAGATTCCATATGTTGAAAAGCCTGTATTTATACACACAGCCATCACATGATAGGTAAATTAGCCAGGTAACCAGAAGGTTTTTTTTTTTTTTTCTAGTAGAAAAGTATATGTTTCCATCCTGCTTTGAACTCTCCCTTATTATCGGCATTACTATGAAAACAATGTTTTATTTCTTATGGAGAGAATAGGCCAGGCCCAGAGCTTTGTTTCAGCAGGGCCTAATAGAATGACTTCTTTGTGAGCCAAAGCAATTGACTGGGTTGTTGGAAGGTGGGGCCTGTGTTCTTCAACCATTAGCAAGTAACCATTTTAAGGGAGCTGAGAATTACAAGGGGCCAGTTGCCTAGGAAAAGAAACATTACATGAGCAGCTAAAGCCATCTCCTTAATAACCTGCCACCTAAAACGAAAAATAAATAAATAAAAGCAGGTTACGTACACACTAGCTGCCAATTAAAAAAAAAAAAAAAAAAGATAATGCAGAGCAAGTTCAGTCTGGACTTGTTTACTAACCTGAACCCTTTATGTCCCTGCTGTAAAACTGTAGCAAGATAAATATTCCCTTGAGAAATAGGGACATTAACAAGTGCCAGTATTAATATGTAAAGTTTGTCACACACACACACACACACACACACACACACACACACATTAATGCCACCACTGATCCTCAGATGGCCTGGATGGCGTTTAAGAGCTCTCAACAACAAGTTTTTCCAGAATGAGCGACAGATCCTTGATTACTAATTATCCTCCCTTTCCCAAAAGTTTGCAGCAAAATACCCCCATGAGATAGCCCTCCCCTTGCCCCTCAGCCCCCTACCCCCACCCCACGGCAGGGTGTGTCGGGAAGTGCAGTAACAAAATCAAATGAACCTTTGACTGTACATAGACCGCTCAGGTGGACTGAAAGGAGAGATTTCAGGAGGGGCTGATTATAAAAGCCAAATGTTTGCTCAGCCTGCTAGATACAGCTTTGAAGTCGGGGGGCCCAACCTTGCAGAGCTCAGATAGTTCCTGGGACGATAAGGCAGAAGCATCTGCACACACTTAGGTGCTTGGCAAGGCGGTAGAGACTATACTCCACATGATCAGAGCCCAATCAGGTGAGGTAAATGATTGAGAACTCAAAAGACCAAGGGTTGCAGGAAGGAGAATTCTCCCACATACAGCTGTCCAAAGGGGCATTCCTACAGTAGAGAGGCAGAAGCGAGTCAAAAGCGCTTTGGAGAATTTGGGAGGGTGGAGAGTGGTCAGGTTTGAAGTTTACACCGGCAGGGACAGGGTTAGATAAGGAAAAAGTGCAGGCTGGGTTTAACAGTCCCTGTGTGCAGGGATCCAGAGATTCCCCTCTGCCAATGCATAAACAGCTATGGAAGAGCACAGAGCGTGGCATGTGAGAACCAGGAACCATTGGAAAGACCAACAGTAAGTCGTCAAAGTTTGAAGCACCTCAACAGAGAGTCACTCCCTGGCCAGATAAACGTGGATTGCGTCACAAAGCTATAGTTACATCATTCTTTATAAAATCCAGTACGGGGGTGGGCTCCCAAAGAGTACATTTTGATTGGGGCGGGCATGGGGGAGGAGTCCATCTGAGTACCAATCGCTGCGCATCTACACAGATGCACCAGAGTAAATGCCAGAGGATATACCGAGACGTGGAAAGAAAATCAGCAATCACGACTTTTTTTCTATTTCACCAACATTTCCCCTAATGACTACAGAAACAACCAACTCAGATGACTTTTTTTTTTTTTTTAAATACAGGCTGGAGTTATAATTTACTAGAGGTATCCCTTCAACATTTGTGTGTTATCCAGTAGTGGTGGATTTATCAAGAAAAGGGGTGGCTATTGACAAAAGGATTCAAAAGTATAAAACTATATAGTATAAATTATTAAAGATATAAGTGGTGGAGGAGACTCACAGAAAGAACATGCTAGACAAGGCACAGGCCAGGAATTTTTAGGAATGAAAGAAATTAGCACTACCTACCCATATGGGGGAGAGAGAGGCATGGAGAGAGAGAGAGAGAGAGAGAGAGAGAGAGAGAGAGAGAGAGAGAGAGAGAGAGAGAGAGAGAAAGCTCACACAGACAGCTATGTTTGTTTAGCCCCACTGTGCACAAAGCACTTTGCAAAGCCTTTGAAAATTCACTTCTGTTCAGACCTGTCCTAAATAAATATATTTATTAATACGGGCTAAAAGCCCAAATTTCAGTCTTCCATTGCCGTGACCTGCAGGAACCACACAGCCTTAACTACATAATGTCAGGAGAGTTAGGAAGGGAATCTTTGACATTTGGAGAAACGCATGTTTTGCAAGAAAGTTTAACATTGAGAGCACTCTGAAGGGTACATGAGCTGTTTAGGAGAATCGGTGTCGGTTCTAAAGCACATTAAGACTAAATGCTGAGCTTAAGTATGGCCTCATGTCAAGTCACCTGCGGGACAGGCGTGTTTTGGATTCTAAGATGGCAAGGACAGTGATAGTAAATCTATCGTGGACACACGCAGTGGCTAGACATGAGAGGCTGAAGGGAAGCTGGAAGAGTCATCATGACTTGAAAGACGTATTACAGAATGGAACTAAGAGAGCATATGGTAGGCCATCATGGATTCCATCACGAACTGAATATGAACTGTCCCATAGAGGACCTTGTTTCAGTATTTGGTCCCCAGACTCGACATTATTTTAGGAGGCTGTGGGAATTTCAAGGAGGTAGGAATGAGATAGAAGGCATAGATCATAGCTCATAGGAACATATCCTCAGGTTGCACTGTCTTTGGCCACTTCCTGTCCGGCCTTCTGCTTCCTGGTTGGCTGTGACGTCATTTCCTAAGGGATCGAACTGAAGATGGATCTAACCCTCCGAAACCAGGAGCCAAATAGATCACTCTTCCCATACATTTTGTCTTAGAGACAAGACTAAAATGCTGTCACCAAAGGAAACTGGCAATCACCACTCCCAGTTTGGAGGTTTGTTTTTGATCCTGGAGATGTATGAGCTCTTATGAAGCCAAGGGTCTCCCCCAAAGTAGCTAGAAGAGACAAAGGGAGTCCAGGAGATGGGTGTTCAAGGACAGCCGAATCTTTCTTTCATTTTTCCCATCAGCTGACCATTCCACAGACAGACATTGTGAAATTACCAGGTCTCACGAATGAAGCCAGAACAAAAAATTACAAGCTGGTTTCCTTCCCCATCATGGATTTACGGGAGAAATAGCCACAGAGAATTTGATTCGTGAAAAAGTTACCAGGGAAAAGTAAAACCCAGAAATGCAGACAGGTTGGACAAAATGCAAACACAAGGACATCAGAATTCAGAAGGGTGGTTGGTGTGAGCTAAACCTGCCACACTTGGTAAGACGAAGAGGACCCACCACACTCCGCTGCCTCTGTTGGAGTAGGTAAAATAAGCCAGAGGTGGGACTGCCCATCACACATGGGTCCTTACCGAGGTAAAATCCAGCTTGTCTAGGTCACACCTTACACTTGGTGGTGTGCTGCCACAGGGATGCCAGCCATTGGAAAGGTACAGCCCCACCGGCACCATTTCCCAAAAGGCATATTCAGGCTTTATAAATAGTGATGTTTATTAAGTAACAGCCCACACTTGGCATTACATAGAAAGAAGAACTCAACTCAAAAGTGGGCAGTACAAGAGAGGAGGAGGTGGGAGATAAATAGTGTTTATGTCTCAGAGGTGTAGAAAAGGCAAGACTGAGAACTAAACCTCACTAGGGTCATATCATCTCTGCAAACAGCAGAGCATAGCCAGCTGTTAGAAATCTGACCCTACGTGATGAATGGCCTCTCTACCCCTGGAAGCCACTTTGACTCTGGCTGGAGGATTCTTAGCAAAGCAGTACCTCCTAGTATAAATGAATAAACCACCGTCATATAAACACTGGAGATGCATCCTCAAATGAATAACCAAGATAGTGAAGAAGCTTAAAAACCACATCCGGAGAAAGAACTGAAAACATTTGGGGTTGTTTAGCTAAACAGAGAGAGAACTCTGAAGACCTTCAGGACAGAAGAGGGAAGAAATGTTAACTGGACCAATGGACCCTGATGTCTCTTCCACCTGGACAACCTCACAAAGAACTCCCAAAATGGTGCCCCATTCCTTGTTTCTGTGTTAGATTTCATAAGAGAAGACAGAATCCTTGATATTCTAATGTCTAACTTTTTTTTTCTGCTACTCAAGCTAAGAAACTCCCAGGTTTAGACTTTCTCTCTAGTCGGCTGCCCATCTTCAAAGGATGTACCAACATAGACCATTTTGGTGACCTTTCAGGTCCATGGGAATTCCAAACAGAAGGATCTTGGACAGGAGTGCGCTCCATATGGGATGGCGGTGTGTGTGGAAAGCAGAGACAACCGATGCCTGTCAATCAACTCAGACACTAGGAGACTTGGCAAAGACGTCCTTCCCAGCTGGGTTCAGGAAACATAGATGGATATTTCTTATTGGAAAACTATTTACTGGCCCTTCCCATCACAGTTTCAGGATAACTTCAACTATTTAGTGAGAGAGGAAAGTTGAGTTTTTGATTTCTAATAAAATAAGTCATTTTCCCCCCTCCCTTTTGAATTGCTAGTTTGTGGGTTCTGATTATTCTTAGATAATATTCTGAACGTCTTGGTTGTCGATTTATGCAGGTTTGAGTGCATTCATTTAAAAAAATTTACTTATTTGGGGTGTGAGTGTGTGCGTGTGAACAGAAAACAATGTGGGAGTCAGTTCCCTCCACCATATTTCAGGGCTCAAACTCAGCTCGTCGGGCTTGCTGAGCCATCTTGCCAGCCCCTTTCTTTCCTTTAGTGAGACAGAATCTTCCTATCTAGCTCAGGCTGCCCTTGAATTCACACTGCGTCCAGGTTGGATTTGAACTCAGGACTTTCCTACTTGGAGGGTTATCACTCTACAAGGTCAAGAGGCAGCTCCCGGGAAGAACCATATTGATACTCTAGCAGCATGCTTCTTGGGATTAACTGTGCTAGGATCAGACTCTGGAAGGAATTGAACCCAGACTGCTGTCAAACCCTCATAAGAGAATCCCCTAGAGGGGTCTTCCAGTTTGACAGTAAGGAGAGTAGAAAGGCCAACGGGTTTCAAGTGGTCCTGTAGGGCTTCTCGAATTATTCACCGATAGAATATTGCAAACATACATCATCTAAGAAAACACTCACGTTTCAGTTGGAAACAGTTCAGCCAAGCAACTGAGAATATAACACATTCTGCTGGGGTAATTTCCTATCCCAATAAGCCCATTTAAAAAAAACACACAACCAGTTATTATATTAAAAAACTATATACCTAGATTGGGCAGATCTATCACTATACTAATTCATTCCTCAGCTATGAGACCCCTTGCAACTTGCGGCTTCTCTGGGTCATCTGGTTCTGCTCCATCTTCCTTCCACCTCCTCCTCTCCCACTCTCTCTTCTCCAGTCCCACCTTTGCCTTACACTACCCAGTCATCAGTTGTAGCCTCTATCTGACCAGTCAGAATGGAGAGAAGGTTCAGCGAGATCACCTGAGTATTGGTCTACCAGTGGGGGCAGCGCCACTTGAGGAAGCAGAATTAACATCAAAATACAAACAGCACCAAACAACCCACAACACATTCAGTGAGCAGTTCCGGAAGACACCTTCCTACATGGAGAGAGAGAAGAAAGAAGAAGGGGTTGGGGGGGGGGACTCTTAATGGGGAGCCGCCAGTCCTCATGAGCTGATTAGACAACTCACATTCTTAATGTGTTTCAAATGGGAAACTCTCATGCCCTTTCTTTATAGAAAAGAGTAAAAGCCATTGCCTTAAAGTACTCCAGGAAGCCACCGGACACTCCATACTCAGAGGTGACTACAAAGAACCATTTGTAATACCAAGCCTCAAGAATTTCTAAGCAACAACTCCGGTCAATTTTTAACAAAGAACCTGAGAGGTTCCTTATAGTGCTGGCAATGGATGGCTCAGCTTGTTTTAATACCAATTGTGTAATTTATAATATAAAGAAAAGCATACATGTGTGTTGTATGTCTCGATTGCAGATTATATATTAGGTATTACTATGTGTAATATTGTCAGTTTATGTATGATTAGCCATATATAGTACATTACATTGATAGGTTTGTGGCTAGATTAAAGAGAGCAGGAGCATTATATTATATATATTTATATGATATATAAATATATAATTTATATATAGGAGATATATGTACACTTTGGTGTGTCTTCTATTGGGAGAGGCAATGTGGAGAGAAACTCTACTCCTTGTCCGGAGAAACTGTGGTTAGGGATATCAGAAACAAACCCCGGTGCTCGCATGGTTCCGCATAGCTCCTGATCAGACACACCTTCCATCTGATTACGTTAACGCTGAACCAAAGTAAATTAGACTCCAGGCTTACAAGCGCTCCGGAAGCCCCGAGGATTCCATCCTTGGTCTCCTCCCAAATCCAACAGCCGAAAGCCAGGTGTATATTATTATTCATTTTAACAACAAAGATCCTGAAGGCAGGAGCATGTGCTGAGCTCAGGGGTTTTCCAGAGAGCAGCAGATCTTTAGGTAGAGGGGACAGCCTCCGCATGACGCATGCTCAATACCAACCATCCACTACCCAAAGTATAGAGGAAGCCCCTGCTGGGGCAGGGAAAGGGGAGGTCACTCTTCTGCCCAAATAGACACTTAGGGAACATGAAATTCTTTTTTCATTTATATTTCTCTCTCTCTCTCTCTCTCTCTCTCTCTCTCTCTCTCTCTCTCTCTCTCCCTCCATCTCTCTCTCGCGCGCTCTCTCATTCATTCAGCCTTCCNAAGACATAGAAACTAGACCATTCATAATCGCCCATCCGCAGTTAGCAGTATGGTAATTGACATCGAGTCTGTTACAAAAAGGGGGGAAAGGAAGAAAATGCTGTTTTAATAACCTTGGCCTAAAACACATTTTGCTGTATGCCTCAAAGGGTTTCAATAAAAAAAAAAAAAAATCAACCTGTAGAGACATATTTTCTTGGCTTAAACAACAATCCGAAGCATATAAATGTAGTCCAACTATAATGACATATTTATAGGCCAATAAAGCTTACACTGTGGCTTTCATACCTCACTTAAAGGAACTCTGTGAGAAACAGTGTTGTATAAAGTAATTTGATTTTTTTCCCCCAAACGATAGCCCAAGGAATAAAAAATGCAACTTTGCTATGTTTAACTGATAGTATTTATATTCCTAAGTTGCTAAAATTTTTGTAAAATGAAATAAGTCTTCATTTGACGACTCTCAAGTGCCACACCAAATATGGGCATCAGGTCCACTTTATTACAAAGCTAAGTACTGTAATTCTGAAGACAAAAATAAATAACTAGAGGCTTGTGTAGTGAATGATTTAATCAGTCTGATTCTTCTGGAAGAACAGGTTTTGTGTTCGTTATGCTTATGAATAACACATTCCTTAACCCTTCTGTTCCCACACAGAGATGTTTCTTCACTTTAAAAACACCATAAAAACAAACAAACAAATAAAAAAAAACACCCTCCAGTATGAAATGGGCCAAAGAAGTAACCCCCATCCCAGGAGAGCCCCAGTTGGTGCTGGTCTCATGTGGAACTTGCTTTTTAAGGGAGGGGGGGCAATAAATGTGCTGCATCACATGGAAGAAATGTTTATTGTTTTAACGATTAGCCTTTTCACTAGCTGCATCTGTAGTTGTTGTCAGCAGTCATTTAAGAGTCTTAAATGAAGACTGGAAGGTTTTAAAAGACAAACAGGCATCTCTCAAGGGAAAGGTGATTTAAAGGAAACAAAAACAGATAACGAACAAACAAAAAAACCCAACAAAACAACAACACTACCAAACCAGGCCAGGATGGTGAGGAGAGCCGGAGTGGCCACTGGGAGGTACCACTGGGCAGAGTTTTCCTTTGTACAGCTTAATTTGTTGCCAGACACACATTTGTTGTTTTAATTCTGTTCTTTCACTATTCACAGAGAGACGGGAAATGACACAAACTGGCATAAGAGGAAACTTACTAACTCTGAGCAAGAGAGGCACTTTCATTTAGCTGGGTTTTATATAGTTAAAAAAAAAAAAAATCTGCCTGTGAGAGTCAACCTAATTCTTTCGTTATTATTGATGTTTTTTTTTTTTTTTTTTTTAAACAGGCTAGAGGAACTGGGCTTTAAAAAAAATAGCACACTCAAAGTTTGACTTTCTCCACGGAGAGGTGAGTTTTTCCATTCTTTGCTAGCTTCCGGGCTGGCGGGAGGGTCCTTAAGCAATCTCAAAAGTTCATCTTTCTTTGATGAGAACAATGAGGAAGGATCTACAGAAGAAAAGGCCCTGCAAGCTGAGAGCTTCAGAGTGGTATTGGAGGTGGTTTTGGTGTGGCAGAAAGAGAGAGAGAGACAGAGAGAGACGGAGAGAGACAGAGAGAGAGAGAAAGAGGGAGAGAGACAGAGATAGAGACAAACACACAGAGACAGAGGTACAGAGACACAGAGAAACAGAGAGACACACAGAGACAGCCAGAGACAGAAATAGAAAGAAACAGAGACACAGAGAGACTGAGATTGAGTGAGAAAGAGAAAAGTGAGGTTAAAAAAAAAAAGTCCAAAACAATCCTTTGATGTGACAGCCAGAGAAAGGAAGAGTCGGCCAATCTTTGGGACCGGACAGTGCATGGCCAAGAACATCCGTAGTGTTCCTGGTCTAAAAGTCCCCAGTCTATAAAGCCCAACAATGTGGATTCACAAACTTCAGATCAGACAGATAATGGAAACTCATTACATTAAGGAAAGTTTTTGTTTCTCTTTGCACATTATTACAACACAGCGTGCATTCCAATTACGAAAGCTATTTGTCTCAAATTCCCCACAGTTCATACCAACCCAGTAGAATTTCAAGGCCCTACATTCTGTCCTTAAAGGGGTACTTTACATTTACAAAAAGAAAAGGTATGTGGTCTCTCTTGTTCCCCTAGAGGGTCTCTCAATCAATCTCCTATTGAGTATCTCCCTTCCCAAGCTAACCTCACAAAAGGGTCCCAAATGACAGACAGACTGACTGACACACACACACACACACACACACACACACACACACACACACACACACACGCCAAACCATCTGTGAAGCCTTCTATTAGTCTACACTTTTGGGCTTCATCTCAGTCCCACAGAGAAGATTCTAGGGCACTTAGCCATTAACCAGGTACTCCTTAGTAAATCTAAATGCAATTTGATTTCAAAGCCACTAATCTGCATTTTCAAGAACAAACCTCCAGCAAATGCTTTGAAGAGTTAGGCAAACCTGTTTCTTCTGGAACCACTTGAGGGGAGGGGAGGGAGGGAGAGTGGGGGTGGGGAGGGAGGGTGGGGATGGGAACCACAGATTATGGACTTTTTTTTAAAAAAAGGGCTATGTGTGTGTGTGTGTGTGTGTGTGTGTGTGTGTGTGCTCATTAATAAACTATCCCCTTGAAACACAAAAACAACCCTGCTATAAATACTCATGTTTACATGTGTGACATCAAGCTTAACCATTTACATAGCCTTTTGTCCCCCACGGGTTTCCTGTTTAATGTTTTATTAGTAACGCTATATTCCATAATTCAAGGAAGAAGAAAAAAAGAGTCAGACAAAGAAAGGTTTTAATGTTAAGGTAAAAGCAAGAAAATGGAGACACAACAGTGGTCACACAGGAAGAAGGTGACCCAGCAGATTCACTGCTAGTCAACATTTTCACACATCATAAAAGTAGTCAGGGTGGGTTGACAAAACTGGGCCTGTGTGAACGGGAAATACGTAAAGACTATTTTTAAAAATTCCTCGGCCGAGAAGAAAGAATGCTACCTAATAATTTTCTATAATGGCACACATGACAAGAGGGCTGAGGGTCTGAAATGCCACCGTCCAACATCTATCAAAGAACTGCCAAACAACAGTTGATAGAAACGGCAGGATGGTCTCGACGCCGCTATTGCTCAAACAGCACGCCTCACCACAAACCAGAATCACATGAAAGAGAGTCAGTTCCCTGGTGTTATTCAGTCTACGTCCGTTAAAAAAAATCGTCAGGGTTTCTTGTAAAAGCTAAGTTCTAGGCTTAAAAACAAAACAAAACAGAAAAACCAGGAAGTTGTCACATTAAGGCATCAACCAGGGCCCTGAAATTCAGCACTATGGACGAATGAAAGAAAAGATGCCTCACTGTGTTAAAAATGAAGTTCCTCTTTGCGTGAAGAGGAAACAGCCGTCTAAAGCAGAGGCCAGAAGCTTTGGTCTTGAGCAACGCCAGAAGAGTCCAGCCATGAAGGCCACTGAGGGTACAAACAAGTCCAGACAAAGGGTGGACAGGGTCACATGGTCACGGGAGGAGCGACTGCTGAGGCAGGAGAATGCCTTCGCAGTGTGAGGCCTCTTGTGTCCTTGTTTGTACGGGAGAATGGAAGATTAGACCATACATATTTACCTGAGGTCTCACAGCGGCGGCGGGGCAGAGCTGATGTTCAGATATGGCCAGAACACTCCAAAGTGGGAGAGAAGAGAAATCTAAAGTCCAGACACTCCTTTGTAGGAGACAGAGGGAGCCGAGGGAGGAAAGGCCAAGGACACCCACGCCAGCGGTTTCTTGCTTATTCTATTACCTTGGAAGTCAGTGAATCACTGTTTTGCTTCAGGTTGCTACATACCTGAAATTCTGACTTGAAATCCTACTTGTCCTACTACCAGCCTACAGCAAATACTTTAAGTTTCCGCTAATTCCCTATGAACCCTAATTAAGTCTTAGATCTTGAAGGCACAGAGACCATGATTTTAGGTCATGTGCTATGTCACCCAGTAAGAGACTTTACACAAGAGAGACCCAATAATACAACAGCTCACGAGTTTCCTGTCCTGCCCAGGCAGTTTCCAGATCTTAGTCTTGGGTCCCATTCAAATAAATCAATTATATACACACATACATAATATCCATACTTATAATTTTTTTTAAAAAAATCACATACTGTACTGTTATGTGATATGTAATTTTATAAGATATAATTCTGTGTGTGTGCGCGTCCAGGTCGGCTCTGTGTTTGTGTGTTTATGTCTACCTGTGGAGGTCAGAAGATAACATTTCTAGTATTATTCCTTAGAAGCCACACATCTTGGCTTTTGTTCCCCACTGGCCTGGAACTCATCTATTTGGTTACTTGGGATAGCCTCAGCGATCCATCCTGCCTCCAAATACCCAGTTCTGGGATTACACGCTTGTACCATTGTGCCCGGCTTCGTAATATGGGCCTTGGGGGGATCACACTTCAGTCCTAAGGCAAGCATTTTCCTATCTGAACCATCTCTCTAGACCCTATGAGATAATTATATACATGATATATAGTATGTTTTGAAGACTCATTTTTATTATTTCTAAGTGTGTGTGTATATGTGTGCATACGTGCACATACGTGTGGTGTGTGCACTTGAGTGCAGGCACCCTCAGAGGCCAGAGGCATCTGATGTCCCTAAAGCTGAGTTTTCAGGGGGCTTGGAGCTGCTTGGAATAGGTGCTGGAAACTGAGCTGACATTTTCTAAAAGAACGATACGGTTCTTAACTAACATCTGGCCAGCTCTCCAGCCCCACAACATATAATTATGCTATATAACTCTTAAAAATATATATAACTCTTACATATTGCATCGTTCTTCATACATAGTTCTTACTTCTTTTCATGTAGATATATTGATAGTAAGGGGTTCCAGGATAATGGACAGAGTGGATGTAGCTCATTGCTCATTGAATTTAGAAGCAGGAGCCGTACTTACCGAGATCCGCCTTTTCCTTGAGAACGTCTTTGAAGTTGAGCCCACTGTTGAGAGTTGACTGCCTGTACCTGAGCAGAGCCTCCTTCTGTCCGTTTCTCCCAAAGGCCTCAGTTTTCACCGGAGTGGCTCGGAGCCCACACCTCCACTTGGAGAAATCAGAATGCGCCCATTTGACAAGGTCCTCTAATTTAACAATCACCTTTTCAGAGACAGCGATGACCTCATCCTACAAGAGGTGGGGAAGAACAGAAAATGTTATTCTGGGTTTGGAAAAAAAAAAAAAAGTGATCCATTCTTAGCCAAGCCTCCCTGGATGCCACGGGTCCAGCCTCACCTTCTGGTCAATGGTCTAACCTTGGACAAGCAAACTATGTGTAGCTTTTAGGAAGAGAAGAGCCCGGGGACCTCATTTCAGCTTAGTGGCTTTTCAGGCCTCTTTATTTAAAGAATAATTTATATGATGTGTTTGCTGTGCGTTAGAAGGTTCCCAGAATCAGGAGACAGTAATTCTAACAGGCATTTTTAATACTAGACACAAAGCCCCATCTACCAATCTAACTCCTTGGGTGAAAGCTAATTTTTAGGTGCAATTAATTGCAAATGAAAAAAAAAAAAAAGTAAGGTTGGATGACTAATGGTTAGCCTGTCTTCATATAAATGGCCTAAGTAAATCTAGAATTCTTGGAACTCTGACTCACCCCAAATTCCTATGTTTATGGTACATTTTCCCTTGGCTTATACACAAATATTGAATTTAACTTTTGTCCTAAAAAAAATTAAATAAAACTGTGATGTAATCCCCCAAGAAATACTCCATAAATGTTATGTGCTTCCCACTGAAAGCAACTTACACATTCTCGTGTTTCTGAAAAACTTTGCAAACTGGGGAATGAGTGGACTTTTTTTTTTTCCTCTTTTAATACATATGGGGGGGGAGGGGCAGGAGGGCGGTGAGAACGCCTTTGAATCTAAGAAAAGTCGTTGAAGCTTCGGTTCCTCCCAAGGATCATAAATTTGAATTTTAAGCATCTCTAATTGCTTCCAGGAAACAAGTTTTCTGCCTCAGAATTAGCCCAGCAAGATATTTAGTGGCTATCTCTATGAGGAACAAAGAGGGGGGCCCCTGGCCGAGATATTCTCTGGAAAAGACTTAGGGATCCCTCTCCCTGGGTTGGTTCTAAATGGACTGATTGGAAGCGTTTGACAGTTTAACTTGAGCTGACTCCCTTTCTCTGACTGAACATTTCTGAAGAAGGCTTAGCTGTGAAAAACCCCTAAAGCTTACAGAAAATTTTCAAAATAGTTCTGACAAAAGAACAACAGGAAGATGTCTCTGAACTATTAGACAGAAAAGAATTCACGACAGAACTTGGCTAATTTTACTGTTAAATACAACTCTCTCTTCTCTACCTTCCCCACCACAGACACAGACACACACACACACACACACACACACACACTCACTCTCTCCTCCATACATACACCACACACAATATACACACACACACTCCTCCATACATACACCACACACAATACACACACACACACACACTCCCCCATACATACACCACACACAATATACACACACACTCCTCCATCATACACCACACACAATATATACACACACACACTCCTCCATACATACACCACACACAATATATACACACACACACTCCTCCATACATACACCACACACAATATACACACACCACACACCTTACACGTAAATCACCCCTGCACACACACATACTACACTACACTACACACACACACACAGACTCACTACACTACGCTACACACACACACACTCCTCCATATATACACCACACACAATATACACATACCACACACCTTATACATAAACCACCCCCACACACACAACCACACAGTACACACACACCCTAACCACACACACACACAACCACACAGTATACACACACACACACACACACACACCCTAACCACTCCCCCGGCACTGTTCCAAGTCAAACAAAGAGTTTTATTAAAATGGTGTTTGCACAGTAAGAAGGACTCAGTTTTGTTCTGTTGAGTATTTTAAGGTAAGAGGTAAATTTTGCGTTTCCTTGTCTGGTTCAGGACTGCTTCTGAGAAAAAGAAGGTTGCTAAAAAGAGCAGTCCCAAGGACTCGCTCAAGAATAGAACATGAGGCTGGGTAACGGGAGCCCCTCTCTTATCTTGATCAAATATGAACTTCTCGTAAAGGCAGACAAAGTGGAAATTGTGTTTTGTCCTCTTCTCAAGAAAACACCTCAAGACTTTATAAACTGTGGGGCACATTTAAAACATGCCATTTGAGGAGCTGATTTCACTCACATTCAACTCTACTATTTCATCAACTTCTTGAAATAGAAGACCTCTGCTTGTCCTGCATTTATAGCTATTACATGATGATTATGAAATGTCAGAATTTTAAAAAAAAAAATCCGGGCTGGGTATTGTTTCAAAGCATATGGGGACAGCTTCTGGGATGGAGGAGAGGGCATAGCAGGGACGGCATTTAGAATGTTCTGGAAAATAATTAAGTAGCATGGTATATTAGTCTCCACAGGAACACAGATGGAATTTGGCAACATTTTGACCAAATAAGGCTTCCTAGAATAGACAACTTTGGAGATGAGTGTTATTCTCAAATAGATCAAATGATTATTATCATTTCAATTACCAGTTGCTTCAGATCTTTTCCGAGAAACGACATGACTAGACCTGGCTTCCTTACAGCAGCCGCTGAACAAATAGTTTATTAACCAAGAGAAAAATACAATCCTTATGATGTCATTAATGAATAAACTTGTCTTTCAAGATTATCTCTCTAGATTTGCCCTAGACTCTCCCTTTACTCACTTAGACACACACACACACACACACACACACACACACACACACACACACAGAGAGAGAGACAGAGACAGAGACAGAGACAGAGACAGAGACAGAGACAGACAGAGGCAGGGGCAGGAATTCACACAGACATATAAATCAAAAACCCAGCTTGGGGTTAATTGTGAGCACAGCCTTGTGTTTCACTGTGGATTTAGAGAGCCGGCATCCATCTCCTCACCATTGTTAAATGTGAGGATTTTTAAAGGGAATCTGATAAGAGCTAGAAACAGCACACAACTCTCTGAAACAAAACGACCCGCGTGTGTGTGGAAAATGTGTCGGGAAGCCTTACTCTGAGCACACAATAGCATCTGTCACATGTTCATACTTATTATTCTGAGTCAGGGCTGACTAACTTTCTCATAGTGCCCGTTCTTGGGCAAGTCTCTCTCTGTGTCTATGAAAAGAATTCCAATAAGCTCATGCCATGATTCCATGAGCTCTCAGCAAACTGAGAATTAGTGCTGAATAAATACTGAATAAATATCCCCGATTCACTCAACAGACAACGCAGAAGGATCACAAAGAAATACACGTTGTTATTTTGTTAATGTACCCTGACTTTTCAATTAACCCAGAGTTTAATCAATATTTATGTAGGACATGTGAAGACGCTCTCTAGGCCCCTTTCCTCTTCATCATTGCTTTAAGCTGTTTCTGTAATTGGGATTTGATTTCTACCACTGTACAAAGAAAAAAAAAACCCAAACCCCCAAACAAAAACAAACAAACAAACAAACAAACAAACAAAAAACCAGTTCTAAGTCAGAAAAGATAATCCAGGCCAGAAGTCACAATGCAGCCAACCCCCAAGGCCCTTCCGCATGTGATAAAGGTTGGAAAATTTACACACAAAAACCTAGACTTCAATCTTTTCTTATAAAACAAAACAAGGAAGGAGATTAAAAAAAAAAAAAAAAAAAAAAAAAAAAAAA
>NC_034598.1:33387927-33393344 GCF_900095145.1 Mus pahari
CAACAACTGAAACCACCAGAAACCAAACAGCACATGCTTATGTTTTCTGTTTTTCAAGATGTGAAATCCCCTCTAGGCTAAGAGTTTCATCCAGGCCTGGTCCCCAACCTGCTGGGTTGGCCGCTGACACCAGCTCTTTCAGTGGACTCATCTTGATTTGATCCATCTCCTTTTGTGTACCTGATGAGGGCCCTGAAGGCCAGTGACACACCCTTGTGCTGACTCACTGCTAGGCTCTGATGGCAATCTAGGATTCCTATCTAGGTGACTTTGCGGCCTGGGTGCCTTGGTTCAAATCCCAGGCCTGGACTTTGTTGCTATGAAACAGGGAGCAACTTCTCTAACCTTCTTGGGCTGCAACTATTTTTGACAGGTATTGTCTTTAAAAGGTTTATGATACCAGCTGCAGGCCCCAGTCATGGCTAGGAGTCACTGGGGCGGCACAAAAGCTTTATCAGAGTTAGCCATGTGCTACCTTTATTTTTTCCAAAGTGTGATACACTGAGATGGATTTAGATGATTCTCAGGAAAACACACACACACACACAATCACACACACATATGCACGAGTGTGCATGCCCACCTACAATGCATGTATCATTGGAAACAAGGGGTAAGGACATAAACAATGTCAATGAAGCTCCCATATGTATTGATTAAATGCTAGATTAATCGCAAAGTCAAGGGATATGTGTGCGTATATATTATGTGTGTATGTATATTATAGATGTGTATACAACAGATACAATGATTAAATGCTAGATTAATTGCAAAATCAAGGGATATGTGTGCATATATATTGTGTCTATGTATATTATATATGTGTATACAACAGATACGAGTAGTCAAGGAAGAATGTATTACATATATCACATAATTCCCTGCTTAATTATTTTGTGATTATTTAAATGACTGGAAACAGAGTTTATTTTTTCTAGTTGTATGAGATATAGAGAGTTTCTTCTTTAAATAAATTTGATTTTCAAAAAGGATCAATTTGAACCAAGTCGTGGAGCAAAACCAGAGGACATGTGGACACAGGGAAAAAAAAAAAAAAAGAGAGAGGATAGTTAGAAGATGAGTAAAATACGGCTCAGTCCATCGTATCTGAGATTCTCAAAGGACAGTCCAGGAGTCCTTGGGAGCTCCTGGCTCATTCCAGGGCATCCACAGGGCCCAATCAAAAATCAAAATCCATGAAGTTATTACTGGATTTTTTTTCACTCATTCTCCTTCAAGAGCATTGAAGGGTTTCCCTGAGCCCTCAGCCCATGGCAGGTACCGCGTTGGAGTGAAGATGGAAGCAGGTACCAGATTTCACACTATGAAGCTAGACAATAAAGAGATTTACAGAATCCATATGACTGTGTAGCCGTTCTCATTAATCTATTAGTACTTGAGAATGTATTTCATCACCTACGTCTTCCATGAAAGTGTTACATATTCACAAAGTTCTTCACCAACCCTTATAGCCACCGTTATTGCCAGACAAAAAAATGTTCCTTTTAAAAACACTCCAAAAGCTCCTTATATTTCTCGGTCATGACTCCTCTCCCACCAACTTCCGGCAACCACTGATCTATCATCCTGCCTTAAAGTGTCATACACATATTGAACCCTGCCACAGGACCCCCTTCTGGGATGGCTTTTCTCATACAGCACAGCACCAGAGAGCAGGTGCCCACTGGGTAGACAGATACAAAGTTACCCTCAATAAGGCCTTCTGGGATGTTCCAGTTTAGGTCATTACAAACAGAACAGGATATAATCTTGGGGTCTCTAAACACCTGGGTGAAGGATCGTAATCACCCAATTGCTTTCCGGGATAGCTCTACCATTTTGCATTCTGACAGTCTCTCCTCATCCCGGCCATCACTAGACACTGTCACTGCTAATTAACTGTGTGCACCGTGCTTTCTCGCCTCTCGGCAGTTTCCAGTTCCATTTCACCACATGACTAGCGATGCCAAAATATTAGTTTTCAGGTGTTAGGTTTTTTTTTTCTTAATTATTACTATATATTTAAATCTTACAGTCTTAAAATTTGGTTGAGCCTTGAGCTTTGCGTGGTTTTGCAACTTCTGGACTCAAGTCTTTTGTCAGATTTGTTGATTGTAAATATACCCTCTCGGGGCCAGGAAGACTGCTCGGTAGTTACAAGGAGTGTTTGCTGGTTTTCCATAGCACTGACGTCTGGTTTCCAGCACTGACGTTAGACACCTCACCAACATCTAGAGGTCCAGCTCTGTCTGAGCGACCTCATAGCTCTCCAGGTCTCTGGGGGTACCTGGTCACACATGTGCTAGCATTTGTACACAGACATGCACACACAAAAATATAAAATGAAGCAGATCTTTGGGAAAAAAAAATAATGTCTTCTCGCTGTAACAGAACAAGAATTTCATTGAAGAATTCTTAGATTCATGTGCTTCTCACTGGCTTGTTTTCTCTTCTGTTATGGATTGTGAGTTGCTTTATTTTATTTTATTTTTGCCTCTGAATATTTTGCCTAATCTCTGGTCTCAAAAAAAAAAAAAGAAATCAGTGTTCTCGTCCAAACATTTTGTACTTTTTACATTCAGAGGTACAACTTAATTTCGTGTTAGGTGATGAGATTCCACACAACAATCACTGTCTTCACCTGTATTACATTACATTATTACATTATTATTTTGTAATGAATGTTATATTTCATTAATTTATGTTTCATTTTGTTTGTTTGTTCGTTTGTTTCAAGTTTCTCTGCATAGCCTTGGCTGTCCTGGAACTGGGTTGGAGACCAGGCTGGCCTCAAACCCATAGAGATCAGCCAGCCTCTGCCTCCTGAGTGCTGGGGTCAAAGGTGTGTGCCACCACTGCCCGGCCTGTTTTACTTTTAACACAATAAGACTCAATAGCTAGAGCTCACATAAACAGATTTTCAGTGAGTTCTCTATGCTTTTATTATAAAGGATTCTTAGTTCAAAAAACAGTCAGACAGACAAACAAATATTAAAAACTTCTGTATCATACCACTGAGGCAGTGTTTTCTCTTTCTCTCTCTCTCCTTCCTTCCTTCCTTCCTTTCTTTCTTTCTTTCTTTCTTTCTTTCTTTCTTTCTTTCTTTCTTTCTTTCTTTCTTTCTTTGGTTTTCGAGACAGGGTTTCTCTGTATAGCCCTGGCTGTCCTGGAACTCACTCTATAAACTAGGCTGGCCTCGAACCCAGAAATCTGCCTGCTGGGATTAAAGGCGTGGGCCACTGCTGTCCAGTGGGGCACAGCATTTTCTTATTTTTTGTTTTCTTTGACTTCCATGCAGCTTTTGACTCGAATTACCCTTGAAGTAAAATCGTCTTTGTGTTAAGAGGAACCCAGTGGTGTCTGCATTCTCACGTGGGTCGTGGGTAGTGGGTCCACTTTTCACGCCTCTGTGGCAGTTTCTCTAAGATCCACCTCCTTGAGGGGAACACAGATCAGGACAGAGCTGCCCACACTTGGGGCACCTTGCTGAGAAGAGACAAGCTTAGGGAACCCAGGTGTCTGGTGCTGGACCTGTTTTTTGTTGTTGTTGTTGTTGTTGTTGTTATTTGTTTGTTTGGTTGGTTTGGTTTGATGTCAAACACTGTCTTTGAGTCCCAAGGCTGTTGACTGCACGTACATCTTTGAGAAGAGAGTCTGGTCTAGGAGCTGCCTGAGGACAGCTGCCCCCACAGCTGCCCCCACAGCTGCCCGCACAGCTGCATGACACCTGAGGGCTCCACACCGCTTTGCTGACTCCAGGTTGTTCACTTCCTCATTCCACACCTCCGGAGAGAGAAGGTGGAGGAGACATAGTCTTAGGTGCAATCAAGGCCCAGATTTTCCTTTTCTGTGTTTTAATCTTTAAAGAAGTCATTCCTGGTGAGGTTTCAAATATTTACCTCAAAAGCCGGTGACGACATCCTAAAGTTTGATTCCAAATGGTCCGCTGGGCTCCAGCTTTTGGGGTTTGAGCATCAACTCTAGTGGACTATGTAGCTGATTTTGCTAACGTGATCAATATGTCCCTTGGCATAGGGGAGTTAAATACACTACAGCTATGGCTAACTTTTCCTCAATAGGTACTCTTTGTTTCCTTCCTGTAGACAGCCTTCAAGACACAGGCCCATCTCTCTGCTTCCCATTCATGTCTATGTACAGCAGCACATAGACATGAAATTGGAACCTTCCAGTTCCTGTCCACAGAACAAACCAGCATGGATTTAGATTATAATATTGAAAAATGAGATCACCAACCAGATACCTCACAACACTCATAGCCTGGGACCATCTATAGACCTAGAGCAGGGAGAGATTTGGAACTCTCAATGTCTTTAAACAACTACAATGAATTTTTGACACACAGCCAAGCCTATGTCTTTGCTAACAAATTCTGTCAACAGAGAGCCTCCGAGTCCCCCCCCCCCAACCCATGGCAGACCAGCGTAGAACAGAACTAAGCCCCAAGATGCACAGTCATGCAAGTCGTAGCAGAAGGCTCAGGAGGGGCAGGAGGGGGGGGGGATAAGAGCAGGAGGTGTTCATCTCAAACGGCCATGAACAGCTCAGATTTCACAAAGCGCTCTGTAGCACTTAAAACATGCCAGAACATGGAGACACGAAACAGTAACTCGTGGTGGTAAAACTACACAAACTAGAAGATCGAACTAATAGTCCATTGGGTTCCACAAGAACGGGTCAACGTGTCATTGAGAACTGAGAGACCAGAGTACTCAGCTTTAAAATGAAGCATACATACCACCCCTCCCCCTCCCCCTCCCCCCTCCCCCACTCCTCACCCTCAAGGCTCAGGGATAATCACGGGAGAGAGGGAGTTGGAAAGATTATGGGTCAGAGGTAGTAGATAACATCAAGGAAACTGTGTTTCTGGACACAGCAGGGCAGCTGCCCCTAAGAACTCACAGCAACTGTAACAGCATCCATAATACCCGTGCAAGCTCAAGCCAAAGAAGATCCCTGCATGGAAATGGGGATGTGGGTGTGGCAATCTACTACTAGTTAAGGGGTGGTTAGCATTTCATAGCTGCAGGGGGAGGCGGGGGTCCATTTGCTCCAATAAAGTGATCCCTGGTAGGCCGACTACATGCCAGAACAGGTCCCGCTCCCAAAACTAGTTGAGCAATACACACTAGACTTGACAGGGAGAAAACTCAAAAGTTAGGTGGAAGGAAGGGAGAGTGGTTAAGGGAAGGGCTAGGGGAGGGGAGGAGATGAATCAGTGTTCACAACGCATTATGAAATTCTCAAAAATAATTATCGTTTTCTTTTTAAAAAGAGAATGAAGCCGGGCGGTGGTGGCGCACTCCTTTAATCCCAGCACTCGGGAGGCAGAGGCAGGCGGATTTCTGAGTTCGAGGCCAGCCTGGTCTACAAAGTGAGTTCCAGGACAGTCAGGGCTA
>NC_034598.1:33393729-33424784 GCF_900095145.1 Mus pahari
GAGAGAGAGAGAGAGAGAGAGAGAGAGAGAGAGAGAGAGAGAGAGAGAGAGAGGATACTTGGTCAAGATAACCCAATGGGTTACAAAGGAACGAACCAAAAACTGAGTCTATGAGGTGACACGCCATAAAGGAAACACAAGACATGGCTAACAGGAACCTAGGCAGGTATCAACACAGTGGCACCTCCTAGAAGGTCACAGACGGGCAGGGTTAGTGACCAGGATGGGGCAGACCCTTCCACCATCAGCTTAGCTAGTCACAGGAAGGACAAAAGAAAACACAACTGCCTGTTAGATAGCCCTCATCCCAATCCTAGGAGGACACTGCTATGGCCGAAACTCATGGAACCACAAGGGCTCAGGAGCTCTGATGATGAAGTCGACGTAGGCCGATGGAGAGAAGAAAGGAGCAGCCCAGACAAGGGCAGACCCCACAGAAATATTCTATTCAAGTCTGCGTAAATACCAACCTCTCTGTTACAAGGATGGAAATAGATGATAAGTATCATTTCCCAATGTCTTTATGAAGCAAAATAAAAAGCTATTGGCTCTAAGTTGGTGCCCCCAGTGGGAATTGCTGCTATTATTACCTGAAACAGGACACTAAGCCATTCTTTGGCATCAGTATTTGCTGCTGAATTGCATGATTTTGTCTTCTTCAGTAAGAGCTCAGATGGTAAACTTTTGGGGTGCGTGTGTGTGTGTGTGTGTGTGTGTGTGTGTATGAGAAGGGTTGGGAGAGGGAGGGGGAAGAGGGAAAGGGAGGGAGGGAGGAAGGGAGGGAGAGAGAGAGAGAGAGAGAGAGAGAGAGAGAGAGAGAGAGAGAGAGAGCATGTCAGCTACAGCATGCATGTAAAGGGCATGCAGAGGACAACTTGTAGACATTTATTCATTCCTTCCATGTTGTGGGTTTGGGGACAGAACCCTGTTTGTCAAGTCTAGAGGTAAGAGCCCATATTTACCCACTGAGCCATCTTGCCATCCCTTTAAAAATTATTATGTTTATTATGTATCTGTCTATCTTGTATCTATGCATCTATTTTTCTTTCTTTCTCTTTCTTTCTTTCTTTCTTTCTTTCTTTCTTTCTTTCTTTCTTTCTTTCTTCCTTCCTTCCTTCCTTCCTTCCTTCCTTTCTTTCTTTCTATCCATCCACCCATTGACCTTTTCCTGAGATGTCTCGTTCTTATAGTGGCTTTGCCTCCAAGATAAGTTAGACATTGTTATTAAATTTCTAATTAAAAAATACAGAGATATTCCACTCTGGGTGGTGAAGATAGCTCTTAATCTATGCTAGGGCTTGTCTTATTCTTTGAGCTTCATGGAAAAGATTCACCGTGGAGGTTTCTTGGTCACTGAGTTCAAGTTTTCCATTCCAGCCCCTCCTCTTCCAGCATCTCCATTACCCTCGACAGTCACTCAGGTACAGCCCATAGCTCCAGGAACCATGGGAATCTGTCCTTGCACAATCAAGCTCAGGAGCACTGCTCTGAGGGATCAGGTGGTCTGTGTCACGTGACCAGTAGCGTGACCATCCTTCAGGGTAAGGCCCACAGCACTGGCATATCAAACAAGCAACAGAAAAGCAACAAAAACTTAAGTATTAGGGGTTCCTAACTACATTTTAAAGCGTGCTAAATGAAGTCCTGTTAGCTGGCCGACTGCTCCTCTGAGCAGGAGAACATTTCTATTCTTCCATCAAAGCAAGTGCCGGGGAGAAGAAACCTCCCCAAATAGCCTCTGATTAATTTCCATTTCTTCTCTCTTGTTTTGCCTCCTTAAAGTTAAGGACAATTTTCACGGAGAACAAGAAATTGCATCCCAGTGAAGAAAACTGAGTTGAAGCCCGAGTTTGGCTGGGCTTCCTTCAGACAAATTAGTGGACTGCTAACTCCATAATCTATTCTTTAACTGCTCTCAGATGCCTATATCTAGCTTGGCACCCATAGACTTAGCTCTGGATGTTAAAACAGTAACAAATCAAAAAAGATAAATGGGGATAATTCTCAGGGTGGGTGCTCACCTGAGCTATTGATAAGAGCATTCTTTGTGTGTTCGTGTGTGTGTGTGTGTGTGTGTGTGTGCATGTGCGTGTGTGTGTGTGAGTGTGTGTGTGCGTGCGTGCACACAGAGACATTACCAGTTGTCTTTCTAAATCACCTTCTACTTAGCTTTTAAGATACACTCTCCGACTGAACCTGGCCCCTTACTGATTCAACTATTGGGAAGTCTCCTGTCTATCTCCCCAGCACTGAGGTTATAGGCACAGCTTTGTGGTGGTACCAAGAATTGAACCCATACAGGTCCTCATACCTGTATGGTGAAAACTTTGCCAACCTAACTGTCTTACTTGCCTTCCATACAAACATTCTGTTGAAGTTAACTCATTACACTGCCTCCAAAATTCAACCACCACGCATGACAGATCTGTTATGTGGAATAACTCAAAACCATTACTCTTAGGGCTCCTGTTTTTGCTTTGTTGTTTGTTTAAAATCAATACATGACTCTCTCTAGTCTTATATACAGTTCAGCAGTACATTGTACAAATACTCAAAGGAATGAGCTGACTTTGTGCCTCCTTTGGTAGCATGCTTACCTGGTGTGCATGAAGCCCTGGATTCTAAACTAGAATCTTATCCACTGGGCCTGGCGACTCATAGCTGTAATCCTAGCACTCAGGGAGTAGAGGCAAGAATCAGCAGCTCAAGGTCACCTTTGGCCATACAGTAAGTTTGAACTCGGTCTGGGCTATATGAAACCCTGTCTCAAAAGAAAGCTTCATCTCAGATGAATAAAGATGAAGGGAATTTGCCTCTGTTGGTCCAGGATGGAGGAGGCAGAGGACGCCTGAATTAAAGCTCACTGTTACCTGGCATAGATAGTCTCTTGTTATGCTCTTGCTGTTATTGGCCTTAATGGGGACAGAATCACTGCGAGACTGAACTGCACCCATTCAGGAAACTTTTATGTAGACACCATGGAAATCCCCTTGCTCGTGTTGCCTTCTGGTTACACACACACACACACATACACATACACATACACATACACACACACACACACACACACACACACACACACACACGATCTGGGCATGCTCCCTCTTGTTAAACACTTTTTAGCTGGGCTCACTCACCAGTTCGCGCACACACACACGACGGCACCGGGCTAATTTGAGGCCTACAGCTTTGTGTCATAATGTAATCATCCTATACTGGATCACTTAAAGAGCTTTGTATTTTTACATCCTAGTTTCTAGTTTTCTAGGGACTGGTGTTACGCTGTGCTTTGATAAGTGAGCAGCTCTTCAATAAAATCCCCTCAACCTGGTTTGGAAAAAAAGTTCTTGAGCATTTTTGAATATGCCTGGATTGAGGAAAGAGTCAATTTGCAACTGCTGTGGATGATATTTCTAGTCAGGTTTAGAAGCTATGGTGTGGGGTCCAATGCAGAGAACACATCTGGGCATCTATAACCTTCTAGTTCCAACTCTGGTGATCTCAGGGAGATGGTATTAAACTGAAGAGTAAGGCCTGAATTTTCCTAAGTGAATTTTGAAAGGTGGGGTTCAAACTTACACAGAGTCCTTTCCCCAATGTCCTGTGTATTCCAGGTAGAGCTTGAGAATGGGTGAATGAATGAATGAGTGAATGAATGAATAAATGAATTCTACTGGACATTCTCATAATCGGGCCCAGAAGTGAACTCAGAAGGCAGCATTTTTTGCAAGGAAATGTTCACGAAATGAACTTTATCCCATGTAGTCAGGAGAGATTTTATTCTATCATTCCCTGACTGAATTCTAGCTGACCCCAGGATGCTGCCCTGACTCTCTGCAACAGGACCAGGCTGAAGATCAACCAAGGAGAGAAATGGATGAATAAATACAAATATGCCCTTCATAAAGGGTATATTGCCTGAAGAGGCTAACACCCATCTGCACTTCCATCCTTGATGCTGGGAGCATCAATGCTAAGCTTCACCACTCAGGAAAGATCTGGAAGTAAGACTCTGTCTGACCTGTGGGACACCAGTGTAGTGGTTGGGGTGTGGCCAGGAACCAATCAGGCCTCAGCTGAGTGTGCCTAATGCCAAGTGGTCACAATCAATGGTTTTATTTAATCCATTAAATACTGAACACCAACTATGTGTCAGGCAGGGTGGCTTTTGGCTGAAACGAAGGAGACAAAATCACTGTCCTTCTGTCCCCATGGTTACCTCTGAGTATATAGACTGGTAGTGGGGTTGGGGGAGTAGAGTGGAAGAGCCAGAAAGTACACAAAATTACAAACAAGGAACAAGAGGGAGCTGTACCGGGGGAGGGGCAGAGAGTATCAGCTGAGGGCAAGGACGCGGGGTAGCCAGGGAAGGTCTGGGTAGACAGAAAAAAGTGAGCAATGGAAGATGGTCTGAGGTCAACTTCAAAGGCAAAAGAAGACTTTGAAGAAAGCATCCAGTCTACCTGTGTCCTTTACAATTGAGGCGGGCTCCCTCTTTGAGTCTAGACCCATTTTGGTCAATGATCCCCTAGGTTTTGCACAAATACTTCCCCAGGAGTCGTTTACAATATTAAACATAGATCAGGGGTTGCCAAGATGGCTTAGTGGGTAAAGGCGCCTGCTGGTCTGATTCCAGTCTCCTGAACCCACATGGCAGAAGAAGTGAACAGAGTCCCACAAATTGTCTCCTCTGACCTTCAGGTGTATGTTGTCACACCTACACACACAGCCCTGACACAACATCAGTAAATAAGATGTACATAGTTGTTTTGTTTTGTTTGTTAAGTTGTCAGAAATCGATTTCCTGGTATCTTCTCTTCAAACACTTAGCGCCTTTGTACTTCTGGAACTCATTGCTGAAAATCGACTCGAGTTATTCCTTAAAGAGAAATAGGTCAGTCTCCTCACGGGAATGGCTAATTTCCATGGAACTCAGGGGACAGAAGGTCTGCTGTTCCTCTGAGTTGGTGCACCGAGGTTGAAGGGCACGGAGGAGGGTTCATTTGTCCACCTTCCTTTAATGACCTTGCTCATTAGAAACAGAAATTCAAGGAACAATGCCTTTTTATCTGGATTTTTAGTTGTCTTTCAGAGCCATCCTGATTTAATGCCCCTTCTCAATGACTATACCGGACAGATTCCTCTTTCTTATGCGGTGTGGCACGTGTTTCTATCAGCTACTGGCTTGCTGGTGATTTACCCACATCAGATACAATGCCCCTTTGAGCTAAACTCCTCAAATGCATTGATCAAGACATTAGGTTTTAAAAAAGACTCAATATGGCTTGTTGACACGCTGTAAGACTAACAAATCTTTAAAAGATTAAAGCAATCTGCTGTCTGGTGTGTATGTCATCTATAATTACATGCCTACTAGAGGGAGGAGGTGTTTGGGGGAAAGAACTGCCCAAGGAGGCTACCTAATAAAAGGAAAGGAGGAAATGAAAGAACAAGACGGAGCAAGAACACCCTCCAACCAACAGCAGCCTCATCTTCAGCTCCATTCCTGAAGGTCATGGGAGGTCACTCAGAGGTCTCCAAACACCCCTGAAGGTCATGGGAGGTCACTCAGAGGTCTCCAAACACCCAGCTCCCTTCCCTCCACTTCTATGTCTGAGTATGGATGACCCAGAAATTCCCGTTCTGATAAACAGAATTAAGAAAATAAGGGTTGGGATGCCACTTCTGAAAATGGCTTCCTGTGTGTGACAGGATACACACAGGTGTCCATGTGTCATACAGAGGAGCCCACTTGATATCCAGGTCAACAGCCCTTAGGATGTCAGCCCTTCTGGGGGACGAGAGAATAAACCCGGAAGTTGATTCACCTTCTACCGAGTTTTGTGGTAGCAAAAGCCTGAGCTCACACTGTGGTCGCGGTTTGTCGAGACGTAGACGCCCAGGTAACCTCCACTCAGGCCCCTGACCCACAGAAACTGGGAAGAGTAAGTGTTATCTAAGTGTTGTAGAATACTTTGCTACATTAGAAATTGATAAGCAAAGCCCAGATTTGTGACCCGTGGCACACTGTACGCTACCATGTGGTGACAAAATGAGCTCTGTGCAGTAAACTAAATTCCGGTGTCAACTGTCCCTGGAGAGTAGATTACTTTCTTCTAAGCAGATGATAAGCCAATGGAAAAGGACTTCATGCCTCTGCCTACATCCTGGGTCAGGGGCTATCTCTGGACATTTTCAAGAACTACATAATAATGCCAGTGTGCATTTCTGGATAGGAGGGGAAAAGAAATCTCCTGTTGCCAATGAAAGAAGCACCTAAAGATAAATGGGCTGATGTCATTCTCACCTTTGACCCCTCAATGATCCCCTCATAATGCTAATAAATGACGATTAGGTTTAGTTCAGTAGAAATCAAAGACTTATAGCTGAAAATAGAAGTGTTATCTTTTTCTAGAGTAGTATTGTATAATGTCCTTAGCTACCACAGAAGGACTCTATGGCTCATGTCTTTTCTCTTCTTTCTAGCTTGTCGATCAAAACTCATCTTCTAAAGACTGCTGGTCCAGGTGGGCAGCTGGCAGTGTGTCTGTTTTGCATGAGATCTATAAGGCCATGAGCACAGAGCCCTGCAAGGTCTCTGGCCAAACTCTAGATAAGGATGCTCTTTTTTCTAAAAGAGAGAGAGGGGGAGGGAGAGGCACCACTCACTACACACACACACACACACACACACACACACACACACAAATCAGTTGATTAATTAAGGCATCAGAGGCGTCTTCATATTCTGGCATGGTGGGAATATTTTTTGCTTTGCCCATTGGAGAGGTTCTTTAAGGGATTCTGGAATTAGGAGTACTTTAAATACCTGCTTGGCTATTAAATGATTGATTTAGTAACATTCAAAAAAAAATGTGAAGGAACAGAATGTATACCGTAACAAAACAGGAAACAGAGCCCACTGATAATTTTAAAAGTATCACCATTTATGTAACTCATAAAATTTGTATTAGGAAAACATATTCAGCTCCTCTTACCAGAACCTTCTTTTTGCTTGCCCCTAGAGTCCAGGATAGATATTTTACAACCCAATACATTATTATTGATAGCATAGTCAACTTTTAGGAGCACAAACACAACCCAATGCCTATGGTGAATATTCACTCGAGACAGAAAGGGGTCAGATAATTTCACTTACGGCACAGTAAAGCTGATGACCTCTTGGTATTTATGACCCATATATTTTGGAATAATTTGACAAGGAGTACCACAACAGTGTTTCCAACTGAATTCTAGTAACCTGATACACACTGTGGGATTAGCCCAAAGCAAAAGGACCTAATGTCCCAGCTGGCAGGCAGTCTCTATTTAGAGCAGTGGTTCTCAACCTTCCTAAGGCGGACACCCTTTAGTACAGTTCCTCATGTCATGGTGACCTTCAACCATACAATTTCTCTCATCGCTACTTCATAACTGTAATTCTGCTTCTGTTATGAATTGTAACGTAAATATCTGTGCTTCCCTGATGGTCTTGGGCGATCCCTGAGAAAGGGTCATGTGACCTTCAAAGGGGTCAAGACTCCCAGGTTGAGATCTGCTGTTTTAGAGACTCCTTCCCAGAAGGTGCACCCGAAGCGTTCAGGCTGTGATACATCCTTACTCTTTGTTTGCGTCGTTGGAAGGGTTGGACCGGGGTACAGCCTTGTACCCATTACTACCAAAAAAAAAAAAAAAAAAAAAAAAGAGGTGGAGGAAGAGGAGGAGGAGGAGAATAAGAAAGAGGAGGAAGAAAGAAGAAAGGAAGAAGAGAAAGAAGAAATGGAGGAAGAGAAATGAGAAAGAGGCAGAGGAGAAAGAGAAGCAGGAAAACAGAGAAATTTATACAGGAAGAGAGAAGGAAAGGAAAGGAAGAAGGAAGAGGCAGGCAAGGAACGGAACAAAATTTCAAACAAAGATCAGCAATTTGCAGAGACTTGCTTTGAGTAGAGGGAACGTGGAAATATTTAAAATAAATGCCTGTTACACACTCAGGAGACACCCGGTTTGCATCGTGTCACTGGGGTAGCAGACGGTAAGTGGAAAGCTGCAGGTATGGCCTTTGACCCACTGAGGAGGAAGCTCTGGGACACCAGTGGTGTCCCGTGACTCCATCATCCTCTGGTCTCCTGGGATTTTGTTACAGCTGATCCAGAGATGTCCCCTACAGCTCCTTTAATGCCTCAAGTGGCCAGAAGAAAAGGGATCTGAGCATGTTGGTTTCAGGGTCCAGAAATCTCAAACACAGATCAAAACCTTTGAACCTCACTTGTCACATCTCTTGGGACAGGTGAAACCCCAGGAAGCTTAGCCGATTTCGTGTCATGAGTTTCTTGGTTATTGTTTTTCAAACAATAGCCTGGTGACTCAAACCAATAAATTACTTATTAAGGGGCCGTTAACAAGTTGTCTAACACCATGGCAGACTTCACAAAGCTAGGATTAGGACCAGGAAGAGCAGAGCATACTACGCCAAATATCTACCACAACTCAGGATAAGCCAGGTCCTAATTTGGTTCTGAACCCCTTGTGGATTTTATTTGATATTCCCAGCCGAGTTCCATTCACCCAATTCAGTGAAAAAACTCAGATGCCAAAGACGTGGGGCCAGCTGGCCAGGACGCCCAGTGAGTGACCGACAGAGTAAATATTCACTGCCCTACCGGGAGCCCACACTGACGGTTTGTATTTTAACCTCAAAGACGAAAACACACTTGTGGAATTATTAATCAGCACTGGCTTCAGATTTAAGTCCGAGTGACACATTGGGAAGCCTAGTCTCAGTCTACCCCGTTTCAAGTCTACCCACTAGGCTCAAGTCCTCAAACCCAATGTAACACACACCCAGCAATGTCACGCTGTTTCTCGCCTGTGGCTTTCCTTCTGCCTCAACTTCCCCTTTTCACAGCGCCTATCACAAATCTCTACCCACCAAAGACAACCTAGTGTTTTCAGAGGTTCTTCAATCGCCAGCCTCCTTGCTTCCTGATGCCTTCAGGATATCCAGCCTCCGACAGCTCTTTTATCCTGCTTCCTCTTCGCACCGCAATCAGCGCACCCTTCCTGTGACCTTGGAGTAGGTGTGAGGGGAAAGTCAGATTCCCTATGCACACTCCTCAGTATCCCTGTCTTCACTCCAGGATGCTGAGAGGCGGCTACAAAGAATGGTTTGGGATCTAGGTGAATGCTCAACTCACACTCACCCCACCCCACCCCACCCCCATTTCCTGCTTCCCTCTTTAAACCAGCAGGTTCCTTCTGGTTTAATTACAGAAAATGAACCAAATATGACAACATAATTTAAAGCTCTAGACACTGCAGGGTGGCAGTCCATGGGTCACAGCTAGGCTAAAGGTTATGTTTTGTTTGGCCCATGGTCAAAAAGTAGATTGAATGGCCAATGAACATCATGTAGAGTACTAGCCTTTCATACAAAATTAAAGATTTGGTAAAATCGAGACGATTCCTTCCTGGCTATGATAGGTAGGGCCCGAGGAGCAATGGTTTAGAGCCAAACAGCACATTAGCCTTAGAGTTCCAGCTCCGCCACACTGAATATCATATTGTCCCTTAGATGTGTCTACCTTCCATGGTTGGCTTCCGCACTGGCCTGTGTGTGCTTCACACGGGTCCCTTTCCTCTGGACAGCCATGGAAGGCTTCTTGGAGGAAGTGGCCTTTGGATGAAACAATGGAAAGACAGAAGCTATTTGTGTGCCGTTTCTGTCATAGTGAAGCCTCAACTCCTTAGAGCATTCCTCTCTGATAATGTCACTTCTCTACTCATAACCAGAACAGACCAAGGGTTTCTCCATCTAGATCATCAGTACCTTGGAGCCAGGAAAATTCAAGTTCCTGTTCAGTCCTTGTCATTTTCCTGATGGATGGCCTTAGAAACGTTCAGACAGGTGCTCAAATTATCCTTTTGCAAAATGGGAAAGGACAGGAAAACATTCTTCAGAGCCTTACTGTTATGGGACGTATACAAAAACTAGCATCTAAAGCCATCATCAGCGCAGAGCTTTAAGATGAATGCAGACAGCAGTATTTTAGACCAGGATTTGGCAAGTATTTTCCAGAAAAGCTCAGGCACCAAATATTTTAATCTCAGTGAGTCTCTGTCATAAGTTCTCAGCCACTGTAGTATGAACACTGTAAAGTGACTTTTGTAAACATCATGGGATGTTAGAGTACTAATAAAATTTTTTTATAAAAAAAAAAAAAGAAAGAAGAAGAAGAAGAAGAAGAAGAAGAAGAAGAAGAAGAAGAAGAAGAAGAAGAAGAAGAAGAAGAAGAAGAAGAAGAAGAAGAAGAATCAGGCAAGGGGACAATTTGCGACCTATGGGCTTTAGGTTTCCATTACCACTACAGCCAAGGCGATGTAGTCGTCAAAATGGTGTTTGATAAGAGCCTGGATTAGGCATAGATGTCCCCACGTGACATCTGTACTATTGACAACTGGGTCACTAGACTCAGGAGGTCATGTCCTTTCCCATCATCCTCCAGGAATGTAGTTTTTGCCTCCCTTTGTCAAGAAAGGTCTTAGGCTTCCCATTGCAATCTCATTAGGCCTAGTTTAGAAGTGGCTTCTCCCACAGGATCTTGGCAGGCCCTTCCAAGATGGCCAGTCACCCATGTCACAGGAGTCTCTTTCTTTCATTACTCTGACCACGACATAGGATTTGGGGTAGTTTGATGAACGCTGTGTGTACTCTCTAGATGTCTGTATGCTCCCACGTTGGGTCTGTGCTAGCTAGACTACACTCAGAAGACAACCTGGAGGTACTGAGACTTAAACTCCTCTTCTGTGACACTGGACTCCAGGTGGGGTCTAAGGAACTTTGAAATTCCCTTACTCAGCATGTGATATTACCATAGACTCGAATTGGGACCAATCAGTCAACAACATAACTACAGATTTCTAGAGGTTCAAATAAATACTAAGTCAGTGCTTAGTAAAGGCCCCAATATTTGGAATTTGTTAGTTTATCCTAAAGTTATAGGGATTCACATCAAAATAATAAAATTGCTTACCCTTCATCTTTGGAAGAATTAGGGAAAGCCTAGGGTTCAGTCTTTGGTCTAAGTCTCACCTCTATGTGAACTTGGGCATTATACTTCACCTGTCTTAGCCCCCACTACACCAATTTTGTTAGTAGTGAAATAGTATCAAAATACTCCAAATCTTAAAGAATCCCCAATAATTAAATGAGCCGCACTGTGTATGATTGACAGACAAATACCAAGTTGCAGCCACACAATGGTTAAACTGTGGGAAACGTTGCAACTTTGATTTCAGTGTTAACAATGTAGAGGAAACTGGACTCCCTGTCTCAGAGTTCCTGCTACCTGAGATTCTATCAAAATGTCCAGGGTGATTAGACAAGAGCCTTTGTCTTAAGGAACCCTAGCTATCAGCAATGCCAAGAGACCCGGGACTAGTCATGTCTAAACCCAAAAATGTCTCTTGATGGCAGGAGAGCCAGAGAACCTGCCTGACCAATGGACAGCAGTCTATCCTTTTAAGCAGGGCAAGTCTGAAAGAACCTTATCTTTAACTTTCTATGCACTGTGTGACATTTGTAGACACAACGGAAAGGTCCAACCTGGACTTGACCAAAGTTGGGAAGCCATCTTATCAAAACAGCAAGATTGAAGCCAGCTGATCAAAGCATTTCAGAAAGTACAAGGACACTCATTTTTCTCCTACAGAATATGGCTAAATTGTTTTTCTCCCAAATGGTTCCCTGAGCTGAGTCCCAGCCAGTCAACAAGTCAAGGTTGGACCAAAGAGAATTCAGGATTCTATCAAAACCATTTGTGTCTGACATTCCTTAGGAAGATTACAGTAAACCCAGCCTACAAGTAACAGGTCAGGGACTTGGCCAATCACCTCTACAGCGCAAAAGCCTTCCCATAGAGGCTGGGAAGTTATACATATGTACCCACACTTACATAGGTATGTATCAGTACATATGTTATTTTTCACTGTTAATGTTTCTAGATTCATTAAGTTGTGGTTAGCACATAAAATTATGTATTTAAGGTTTAGGCAGTAACAATTTGATGCATGCGTGCATATCATACAAAACATTGATTGCCATTTGCCACCTCACAGAATTTCTACTTGGGGCCTGTGAGAACTCTGAAAGACTTCTCTCTTATCATTGACACACGCCATGTCATCCAGGAGCATCTCAGACCTTGGCCATCTACTGACTGAGACTCTGTAGCCTCTGTTCATTCCCCTGCCCTCAGTTTTAGGACAAGACACTTGCTACCAAGCCTGCCAGCCTGAGTTCAATCCTCAGCACTCACAGGGTGGAAGGAGAGAATTGACTCCTGAGAGTTGACCTCTGACCTGCACCAGGTGCCCCTTGTGACAGCCACTTGTCATCACTCACAAAATAAAGAAATAAATGTAAAATAAAACTAGATACATACACTCATATCTACATGTACATATAAAATATATATGTATATACAATTATATGTGAATATATTTTATATATATACATACACACATACATTCCTCCCTTAAGAATACACAGAATTAGTGAGACTGAAATATTTGCACTCAGCTCTTTGTCTCCAGTTAGTCTGTGTCCTTTTGTCCTGGTTAAATGTGCTTTAATTAGCAAATATCTGTAAATAATTTACTTGCTTTTCAAACACAATAGAACAATGGGGTCAGTTTTCACATACATTTACCAGGCCTGTATCTGGATCTTAAGCCAGGCTCAGCCATTGTTCAATAACTGTATTAAGCCTCTTGCTGTCTTCCTTGGAGGAGGTTAGGGGTGGTGAGGATAGAAACCCAAGGTCCAGGAACAGCAGCACCGTATTCTACTGGACCCCAGAAGCCCAGCACAAAAGGTTGTCCAGTTCAGGCTTGTTCAAGCCCTAAAACCCCCAGATGAAAAATAAGGAAGTACCCCAAGAGCAGGCCATGGTAGCAGCTGTTCTAGGATGAGGGTACCCATCAAATCGCTTCATCCCCAGAAATGCAGACAGTGTGAGCCCTGCTCCCCCAAACCATGATGACACCCTGGGAAATCACAGCGCCTCATCTGGGCTCTGCAGGGGTTAAAACAGCACCCGGCATGCAGTGCAAAGCAAGATGCTAAATCAAATGAGAGAGACTGCTCCGAGACCAGAGGCATATTATTTTGAATAAGATTGAAAAGGCCAGAAAAAGCAATTCAAAAACATTTCAATTATGTATTTCCCAGAACTACATCTTCGAGCAACTAGTGCAAATGCTACCAACCACAATAAAACTTCTTCCCACATAAAAGCATATAAAACAGGTCGAGCAGCATATACTTTATAGATCATATGCAGATTTCGGACTATTAATAAAAAATGCAAAAATCTATGTGTGCTTTACTCTCCGAAGCAATACAGTAATTATGATTAAGGGACACACAGCACGGAAAGAGCCAATTTATCTTTCCTGGTGCTCAGGAATATGCTATTGTGTAACTAAGCAACTAAAGACAAAATATGGTGTAATTAATTCACTCCTATGCTTATTTAAAAGACACAATTAGAACATTTTTATTTTCCAGCTTGCACAGTAGCTCAACATGCTTGAGGCTGTGGAAAGCTAAGCCCAATTCACAAAGGCAAGAGTTTAATGTTTAAGCCAAGCCAAGGCGTTGGAATTGAACAGTAGAGGATTGGTGGCTTTTCAGGCCCCGTATGCCTGAGTCATAAGGAGGGAAGATGGGGGAGGGGTCAACAGCCAGGCTAGCAACATGTAGCCTCTGCTGTCTGCTTTCTGTGAACATGATTATCCTGTGCACGGGAACGTAGGCTGCTGTACCTATACGGACGCAAAGAGTCTACAGAAAATTCACATCATCAAACTACCATCTTAGTCTGAGTGTCAAGTCTCCATCTTTCCGGCTGTGGATGGGTACAGGTCGGATGTGAGCTGTATGCCATTGGTCTAACTTCAGAGCCCTCTTTTCAACAAGGGTTATCTGCCTGTTTTTCAGTGGGTTTATATGGCGTATACATACATGCACGCATGTAGGCATTTGCACTTCTCCATATGAGTGTTTGTGTATGTGTACGCATGAGTGTGTAGGCCAGATGTTGAATTCAGATATTCTCCTGAATCATAGCCAGTAAAGAACATCCCTCCATGGCTTCTGCATCAGCTCCTGCTTTCTGACCTGCTTGAGTTCCAGTCCTACATCCTTTGGTGATCAACAGCAGTNTGNAAATGTAAGCCGAATAAACCCTTTTCTCCCCAACTTGCTTCTTGGTCATGATGTTTGTCCAGGAATAGAAACCCTGACTAAGACAAGATGGGATCTTCTACTGAGTCCAGAGCTCATCAATTTGTTAGAGTAACTACCCCAGGGACACACCTGTCTTCCTGTCCTGGCACTGGAATGCCAGGCATGCCTTTTACCCAGATGCTGGGTATCTTAACTCTCAGGTTCTCTGTTACCCACTGAGCCTTTCCCAAACCCACAGATTTTGAAACCTGTTGTCAATGTGATGGTGTTCACTGTCCCAGATTTGCATGCACATGCTCTAAGGGCCAAGGCCTAGGTCCCGATCTATGGAAACACAGTGAGGATTACACTACACCCTCAAAAAAGTCCACAGTACACGTGGACTTGGGGACAGATTCTTCCAGAAACAAAGGATCCATGACCACATCTCTTAGAGGCGAACGAGTCTCTGAGGCAGCAATCGATAAATTTGTTTTAAATACCCTTAAAAGCAGAGCCACCAAGTAATCATTAGTTACAATATTATTCTGAGTAGAGGATGGCAAATATCCAAGTGCCCTGCTATAAAAAAATGACAAGCGAATGCATTTGATTCAAGCAATTATATGCTGGATATCGGTTAAAACGAGACTTTGATAAATGAGCCCGAGTTGCATGTTACCAGATGCCACTATGAACAACGGCACGCTTTATTAATAATTAATAACCAAGTATTTACATGCGTGGACTCTTGTACTTCATAAAAAATAACATTTCCTGAGTATGGGCCTGACCGTTTAAATGTCAAGAGAGGTTTTAATTGCCTTCAGTATGGAGTCACTATTAAACCTTGGTTAAGGTCATCCATCTGAGAAGAACGCTATCTTTTGTGAACTGCCACCATGACTGAGCTGGGGCTTCTTTTCTCCAGAAGTCTAGGTTTCAGTTTGTCACTACAAAGTCCCTAATTCCAACGAGCTGATTGTTGCGAATCAGAAGGAACCTAGATAGACCATCATGGCGGTTCCAGGCTGAACCCTTGGACTAAAACATTGGCTTATTTCTTTGGACAGTATGACCTGCAACATCTGTTCATGTATTTTAGCATCCACTGGGGTGATGTGGTTTTAGTAGCAAAGAAGAAAGTTTGAGATGGGGTTCTGAGGTTATCTAACAAATTAGTGACCACCCAACGGGCCACACTGAGTGAAGGCAGGCTGTTGGCAAAAAAAAAAAAAAAAAAAAAAAAAGGTATTTTCTTAAAAAGATTTACTTATTTGTTATTTATGTGTGTGTGACAGTGAGAGTGCATGGACATCACGTGTGTGCAGGAGCCCACAGAAGTTAGAAGAGGGTATCAGATCCCCGACAGTAGGAGTCACACTGACGTGGGTGGTGGCAATCCAACCCAAGCTATCTGTAAGAAGAGTAAGTGCTCTGAAACGGCTAAGCCATTTCTCCAGCCTTCCAAAAAGGTATTTCAAAGATATTTTTTCTAACGTTTAAATTAGGTGTCTGTGTGTGTTCATATATGTAAATATGAGTGTGTGACGCTCTTGGGGGCAGGAAGAGGGTTATAGATCTCCTGGGTTTGGAGTTACAGGTGACTCAGTTTTTGTAAGATAAATATATGATCTGAAATGACTGAGATATCTTTTCAGCACCCCCTGCCCCTCCCCGCAATGTTATATGATGCTCAGTTGTTCTGAACTCAGTGAACTAAGTAGATTACCGTGCAAAAGTAGAGACCCCTGAAATGTGCCAAGCTAAAACAAGATGTAAAGCACCATTAGCTCACAGGCTCTTGAGATGGGGATTCATGTCCCTGAGTAGAAATGCCACTGGCACATAGTGGGTGTTCTATATAAATGGGTATGCAGCTCCAGCACACAGTAGGTACTCTGTGATTGTGTGTCTGGCAAATGAGACTCTGAAGATGAAGACCTGGCTTTCTACTTTTCTAGAGAGGTCATGAAACATCCAGGGAGAACTTAGCTCATTTGAAGCTGGAAAGTCTGATGATATTTTGTTGACCAGTATCTGTCAATCAGGGTGGGATAGTCTGTGAGGTCCCCAGAGGGGCGGTTCCCTTTCACCTTCACTGTGTGTAGGACACATAGATGACAGGTTTTCAAGTTTACTCATGTGATAGGATACACATCTCCGATTGTGACTGTGTATACATCTTTGAGCATATTGGCCTTGTCTCTTTTATTAAGATTGGTCAACTTCTGGAGAAAAAGGGCCAGCCTGCCAAGTGCTTTCCAGTCATCTCTATACCGCCTACGAGGTTAACCCTCAACAAGTAAGTTGTCTTTGATGAACACAAGCCAGACAATACCTATATTGCCTGGAGCTTGGATCTCAGCCATTCAAAATATACTTCAATGTAAATTTTATTTATTCACAAAAATGAATGTCCTAGACTCAATATTAATCCATGTGCATGCCTGTAAAGGATAAGGACATTATACTGATATTAATTATGTCTATAGTATGAGATCTTGTTCGGAGCCAAGTAGGAAAGAGGAGTAGGATCTGGGGAAATAGCTCGTAGGAAGAGCATCTGCTAAACAAGTGTAATGTCTTGAGCCCAACACTCAAGAACTGAAGAATAGAAATAGTCCTTCTTCTACATCAACCTTATGGGGCAGAGGTCAGCTGACTTTTTCCATAAAGGATCAGGCTAGACAACAAATATATCTCCTGTGTCGATCACTTGGTAGTCATCAAAAGTACTAGCTGTGTTGTTCTAGTCAAAGAGTTTCAAATACTTTATAAATAAATGACTTTGGCTCTGTCCCAATAAAACTTTATTTACAAACTATCAGTGGGCCAGATTTGGCCTTCAAGTTTTAGCTAGCCGACCCTTAGCACAGACCAGTTGAGTGGTCTCCATGCAATGCCTTACTTAGTTCTTGTTCTGCACATGGCTAGAGATGTCCCTTCATTTAGTTTTTAAAAATGAATGACTAGGAATAGACAGTAGGCAGAGTAACTACAGCCATGGGTGGCTGAGTTACCATGGGTCCTGATTCTAGATGAAAATAGCCACTACCAACAGAGACTGAGTTTTCCTAAGTCCTGTGCTGGTTGATCCCTTTTTCTCTCTCTCTCTCTCTTTTTTTTATTTATTTATTTATTTATTTATTTATTTATTTATTTTTGTTTTTGTTTTTTTCGAGACAGGGTTTCTCTGTATAGCCCTGACTGTCCTGGAACTCACTTTGTAGACCAGGCTGGCCTTGAACTCAGAAATCTGCCTGCCTCTGCCTCCCGAGTGCTGGGACTAAAGGTGTGCGCCACCACGCCCGGCCTCTCTTTCTTTTTAAATCATCATCTCTGATTTCCTCGGTAGACTCAAGATGAGCAATTCCATTGTACAGATGAAAAAATTGAGTCTTGGGCAAGGCAGAGCACCATTTAAGGACAGCAAGATAAGTCAAGGAGAGTCAGAAATCTCTAAAATCACCTTAAGGGCTTTGCAAAAACAAAGACAGCCCAAGGCAGAACTATCTAGATTCCAGAACGCATCTGCCTACCCCCAGGTATGATCAAATCAGGTAATCTTTTGAAAAATGTTGCCGGTCCAGTAGGTAACACTTTTCAGTAGAAAAATAAAAATTCTTAAGAAACCTTCTGTTGTGATGACACAGCTAAACTCAACACACATAGAAAAAACAGCCCCAGTGGAAGGAACCAGAACCACCAGGGATTTTTAGCAAAGTAACCCAGGAGTTGCCAGGAGGACTCAAATTCCAATGAGAAAAGCACATACCAATATTCATGGTAACTATCACAGACAATCATTATTGATCTATCCACTGAGTACCTTCCCGCTATATAGTAGCTCATTTAGTCCATAAAACAATCCCTGGAAGCAGATAACACGTGCCCATATGTGGATAAAAATATCTAGACACAGAATGCTTGAGAAATTCTCAACGATTATATCACTTGAGTGAGACTGTTGAAAGTCTTCAAAGTCTTGGATCTAACTCCAACTATCCTATGCTGCTCTTAGCAGAACAGGCATCTCTGAAGCAGTCTCTAAGTGGACCACCACGTCCGGCGTATCCTGGACGATGACAACTATAGACTGTTGGAAATCCTGAAAACAAGCTGGAGTCTAAAACACCCAGGCGTGCTTGGTCTTGACTCAATGACATCATTAGCTTAACCTTCCCCATTCCTAGTTCCAGGCCATCAACAAACCTTCATGTAAAAACCCAAGCCTGCACATGCATGCATTTTGAAAGTCAACTGCCAATAGATTAAGTACTCAGCAGTTTGAGAATAAGCATGATTAGAGGTTACTCAGTAACAGAACCAGTTAGTTACCCACCTACATTGCCATGTCCTCCCCTGAAGAGCTACTGGTCACATGCATCAATCAAGGGTGGTTACCATGGACACTACACCTCCTTGTCTGTGTCCAGCTCCTTCCTCCCAGGCTGACTTAAGACAGCATCATCATTAAATCCAATGATATCCACATAAATGCTACCATGACTTGCCATTGTTTATAAAATTAAAAAAAAAGTTCATAACATTCTTACCCTGAGTCCTCATTTTAAGAATTTTGAAATATCTAAAGCATTTTCCCCTATATAATGTCTCTTGATTCCCCCCCCCCAATTTTTCACTTCTTAGTATTATTCCCATTTTCTGGGAGAAGAAACTGAGGCTCAGATCCTTATAGTTATTTAAGGTCAAACTGAGGCTAAGTTGTAGAATAGAAATGTGCCTTCTCTCTCTCTCTCTCTCTCTCTCTCTCTCTCTCTCTCTCTCTCTCTCTCTCTCTTTCTCCCTCCTTGTGTGTGTGTGTGATTGTGTGTGTGAGAGAGAGAGAGAGAGGGTGTGTGTGTGTGAGAGAGGATGTGTGTGTGGGGGGAGGTGCATTTGCATGTATGGCATACTAGTGCACCACAGCATGCTCGTGGAAATCAAGAGACAACCTTAGGTGTTAGTTCTTAACATCTACCTTGTCTAAGGTGCTGTTCGCTGCTGTGTACTATTTCAAGCTAGGGTTCCTGCTTCCAGTTTATGAGGCTCTGAGGATTTGAACTCTCCTCCTTATGCTTGCCCAGTAGATGCTTCATCCACTGAGCCACCTCAGCCTCAAATGTACCTCTTCTGCAAGTGCCTTTCCTCACTGCAGGTTACCAGCACTGGCAAGGTCTGATGTCACCATCACCCTGGAAACCAATCGATAGCTAATTATTAATAACTATGAAAATATTTTTGCCCTATAGCTTTAGTTAGGATAACTTGAACTACATAGAATAAAATCTTCTAACCCTGAATATCTGACCTTTGAGAGCTGATTGAGTAGCCTCGTTTTAAAATGATCAAGGGACTCCCTTTAATGGTGCATGCTTCTAGAATCTACTACGATGTGTTTTCTTGTTTCAGTAATAGGTTTTTACTGAAGGAGGCAAGCTGAAAGTTTAGGAAGGACTGGGTGACACTGGCCACACTTGACAGGCAACATGACCTTATCATGTTCCTGTCCCCATCTATGAAATGGGTAGGCACAATCCTGTACCACCTAGTCTCCTGCATTGACTGCAAAGATCCATGTGGATTAAAAAAAATTTTTTTTTTGCTGCAAATCACAGCAAACCACACAGGGACGCTATTTCTAAACTCGCACGCACAATGATCATGTTCCTGCTTTTAGAACTGACGTCTTCCCATTTCAAGAAATCAGAAAAAGGCAGAATGTCTCTTTTCAATAGAGAGTACCCAGAGTCCTGGTCGTCCTTTCCAGATAGGTGCCGATGTCAGCTCAATCAGGAAATTATTAACCTCCATTTGGTTACTTAAAATAAACTCTGCTGGCTGATTAAATGTTCTTGAACACCAAGAAAACATTCTCCGGCATTTAGCAACGGCAAAGGCATCTCTCAAAACTATTTAAAATCAATAATAAAAACCATTTCAATGTATATAAACAAGTTAATCGAGTAGGCGAAAACAAAGCAAATTTCTTAATGAGAGGCCCTGTTGCCCCCTCAAGGCGCCTGCAGTAAATGCTGGTCTGTGACTCTCCTCCCCAGGAGCCTGGCTGCTGCTGTTCTGCTAACAAGTCTGACTTAGGCCAGGGGGGAAATGACATCACCCGGGTGGAAAACCGATCCTGCACCGGGAAACTTTCTACCTGCTTTCCATTTGTCATAATTATTTTGCACAATGCAGCTTCCATTTGCATAATTTTGAGGCGTGTCATTATCTCAATTGAAAATTGTTTTAATATGGCTGAATAACTCACAATGACATCAGCCGAAGTCCTAATGAAATATACAAGTATAATCATACAGCTAATTACCAGCCGTGTTAGCATTAAAAAACAAATCATGCATAATATTAGACTATGTATAAGCAGCTGAGGATTATAAATAGAGCCGCCCTCTCTTCACAAACCCCCTAGAGTTTACTTTTAAATGGCAAGATTAATTTTCTGAGGTATGGCTCATACAGTAGATACGAAATGCCTAGATCATTACAACTCCCCATAAGGAACAATTAAAAAGAGATCATGTGTTTAAAAACGTATCTATTCATTGTCAACAGTTCTGACAGACAGACGGGATCGTCTGTGGATTTTATTCTTAAATCAGAATTCGCCATTTAGTTACATCAACAGAAATTAAAGAGGACCTAGTGGGGTCAACTCGGGGTCTTTTAAACAAATATTCCAATTTCAATTAAAAAAAAAAAAGTGACCACAAATATCCCATAAAACACTGAATGATTTCCTCCTGGGTTTAGTCCGAAGTCTGTTAGGCACCAGCTCTTTTCTGGATATTTAATCCTTCCCTTCTCCAGATCACAGGCCATGTTGAAGTAATAAATTTGAAAAGCAAATAATAAGAAATCAGGAAGGGGGAGGGAGAGAAGGAAGACAGCTGCGCAGCAAAGTTGGGTCGGGGGAGGGGCTTGAGCCCGGGGGGGGGGGGGAAGGCGCTCAACCTGTTGGTGGGCTGCAGGGGTCCCACTCTGCATGCACACACCACCTTAGTCAGGCTGCAGGCGGAGCCCGGAAAACCGAACGCTTACACCCTAGGCTTGTCGGGGAGGGCGGGGGAGGGGTGTGTGCTGGGAGGAGGGCGGAGCTTATTTCCGAAAAGGCAGATTCCTGGGCCGAGGTTCTGACGAACTCCCTTAATTAACCAGCCGCGGACCGCTGAGGGGTAATTCGATCCGGGGGAGAGGGAGTGAGCTAGCAAGGCCAAAAGTGCAATCAACTCCATCAGCTCCAGGAATTTCTGCCGGGGCTGGCAGCTCCAGGGCCCCGGAGGAGTTCAGCACCGAACCATTGATTTAACAACAGACCTACCTCGAAAGCTCGCGAGCTTGGCGCCGAGCTAGCTGCCCTCAAAAGTCTCAGTCTGATCACCCTGCTCTGTCTCGGGAGACACAAAGCCTGGCCAGGGGGCCGTGCGCCCTCCCTCCCGCCGCGCCCTGGGCGCAGACTCCCCCAAAATAGTTCCCGTGTGTGTGTGTGTGTGTGTGTGTGTGTGTGTGTGTGTGTGTGTAGGGGGGTAGCGATCGTTCCACCAAGCTCGGCCCTCGGACCCGGGGAGCCCATAGAGGTGCGGTCACACCCGCAGTGACAGAGCCCGAGGGAGGTGGCCCGGTGGCAGCGCCGCGGGGTCCTCTCCGCGTCCACCCCGCGCACAGACTCGCACCTCACCGCAGAGGCCCCTGCACCCAGCCCCACACCCCACTGGAAGACGTCTACTTCGCGTGGAGTCACTGGAAACCAGAACATCAAATGGCTCCGGGAGGAGGGGGAGTGGGCGCGAGATAGTTCTTAATGCCGAACGTGTTTGTGCCGGTTACACGACCGCTTTGAAATCCGCCCGGGCAGATGCGCAAGTTATTTGAATGTATTATCCCAGTACCTGTCATTTATCACTTCAGTCAACACGCCTTTGCCAACTCAATTGCTTTTGATCTCATTCTGCCTCCGTTTCGTAATTTCCGCCCTCTTAAACATATCAAATACTTAAAAGAAAAAAAAAAAACGTGAACAATATCAAAACCCACTAAAAGAAAGCTACCCAGCCCAGGAGACAGGCATGAACTATAAAAAATTTTAAAAAAATTAAAAAGCAAAAAATGTATATTAATATGTATATTAAAGCATTAGATATTAATCTTCAAGAAGAGGTAGCTAAACGAACACACACACTCACACACACACACACACACACACACACACACACACACTGGAACAAAACCCTTCTCGACAAGTTATTTGATCTTGACTAAAATCAGCAGTTGGACGGTCTTTGTAAAGCTGACAGCCAAACTCTGACAATGGTAAAATACTCCAGCCCCAGTTAGTGGCGCTACCCCTTTAAAAAACGAGCGGATCCTGCTCACCGCAGAACTGAATACAGTATTTTCAAGCTTGCCTTATAATACGCATTACTGGAGGGGGGGGTAGATAATAAAGAAGGAAGAGAGGGAGAGATAGGTTTACCACCTCGCCATGGTCGCTATTTCTGCCCTGGGGAGTGTCTTCGGGGAGGAAATAAAGTTTCGAGCTGGATAAAAGTTGCCGGCTGGTCCTTTCTTCCCACAACAGCTGGAGCTCCGCTATGCAAATCGGGTCCTTTGGCGTACATCTTACAAAGAAAAAGTCGCCAAGGGACAAGATTCTTGGTTTGCCTTCAAGGTGGAATTGAAAAGCCTTATAAAAAATATAAGGTCCGTGCAAGCCACACGGTGAGCCGACCCACTGCAGGAGGGGGAGAGAGAGGGAGAGAGGGAGAGAGAAAAAAAAAAAGCACCACGTAAATAATGTAGCCATCAAGCACAAATATCTATTCCCAGGCACATTCACACACAAGACTCTCAATACAGACCGGCCCACAGATAGAACGCTGGGTGAAAAATATTACAAAACCCACTAATTTTCTGCCTCCCTTTAAAAAAAAAAAAAAAAAAAAGAAAGAAAGAAAGAAAGAAAGAAAGAAAAAAGAAAAAAGAAAAAAAAAAGCCCTCCGGATCACCACCACCCCTCCCCAGTTCCCCATATGAGGCGATAAAATTACATTATGTAGGTATGATCAGCGCAGGGATTTTTAAAAAAAACAATAAAAATGATTTGGGGGGGATGTAGAGGGTAAAAGTTTGGTAAAAAGTTTGTGGGGGGTGTGAGGGGGTGTGAGGGGGTGGGTGAGCTGGGGGGCTGGGGGGTGCCGGGGGGCGCCGGGACCGCAGGAGCGGAGGAGAGCGAAATACCTGGAGTGAGTTGGGCTCCATCTCGACGTTCTGAATTGATTGAACTCAACATTCTCTCCAAACTTGTTGGCTTGAATGGATTGCATCAGGTCCTGGCAGGGGAAAGCATTCTCTGCTTGCAGCCGGCGTGATGTCTCAATATAAAACTAAGCTCTAGCCTCCCCCTCAGCACCAAAATGATTGAAAATATATCCTAATATTTCTTCGAAGACTCAATTTTCATCTCCTGTAAAAAAGATGTGGGTTTGCTGCCAAAGATTGGTTGATCAAATTCAAAATAGGGAGAAGGGCTAAGTCCGACCTCGGCGGGAAGAGAATGGATCAAGGCAAAAAGCAGACAAGAAGATGTAAAAAAAATTGAAACCCACCCTAAAACCAAGTAATGAGGGTATTTTTCTCTTCTCAGTTCCTCGTGTCTGTGGTAACGTCGGCTGAGATTTTTGGAGCAGACCTAGTCTCTTGAGCTGCGTTGTGCATCTGACAGGACCTGCTTGTATATGTCTAATATAAAGAACATTTCCTGCAGAGATTCCGGGGCGCCGCTCCTCTTTCTAATGCTCCTTAGCAGATTTGCTGTTATTAGACATGTAGATTTGTTTGATAGTTAAATTACGTTTCCTCACTGCCATGTTTGAGAGAACTAATCTGTTAAATTATCTTCTGATGCCTATTTACACGGAAGGGAAAAGTGGGTTATCGATTATATAAACATATAAATATTAATGCATTTGTTCGCTTCGCAAAAAAAAAAAATACTCAGCAGGAGGAAAAAAGGGAGAAGAAGAGCAGAAAGATAAGTGAGCAGTGCACACACGTCTCGTGATTTTGCAACAATATTGAACAGACAGCAACTGCATTTAGGGAGAGGAACAATAAACCGTGCATGATAAATCAATACATGCGAGCCGCGAGTCTGCTCGGAATATGAATTCGGGCTCCGGGTTCTGCGTGTGCATTCTTTAATTTTGAAGTATATACACTCGTACGTGTTTACAATGCTGATGGACGCCAAGGGCTCTCTCAAATGATAATGTGTTTATATAACCCGGCGCTACAGGAATAATATACCGACTTCTACCCCACCCCCAATCCTTCCCGCGCCCCCCTCCTCCCAAAAGGGAGGGGGAGCTTTCTCGGTAATAGTTTGAAACTGAAAAAATAATCCATTTGCAAACTAGTTAAATACCATCAGAAATTAAGCTGTTGGAAACGGAGGGGGGGTGGTTAACACAACGTAAGACAATAAAGGTTTTAAATGTGTATATTTATTGTTCTGGAGCCCTGGAGCATTGCGCGGTTTGCATGCACGGCTATTATGCAAACAGAGAAACTTAAGAGCCACAGAACAAGGAACAGGCAGGGACTGCAAAACCCTCGCTCGCTGCGACCCAGCTGCCGGTCCTCCGCCTGGCTCGCTTGCATTTTCGCAGCGTTGATGTAAAATGGTGTACTCGTTTCCTCCACCCCTTCCCGGCTCTCCTCCCACTCTTTCCAGCACCCCTCCCCAACCCCCCCAGCGATTTTATTATATTGGCACCAATCTTTCCAGAGTAGGTCTGGCAGGCTAAAAAAGTAAACATGTACTATATGGGGGATAAGGTTTGTATAGTACGACAGTTGAAACTCGATCCGCGATAAAATTACAGGATGTTGAAATTACTAGCAAGCTATTTTTAACGCTTTCGCAACGTTTCACCTCTACCCGCAGCATCGAGTTGAGACAGGATTACTTTAATGAAAATTATATTCACATGGCTGAAGTTAATACACCCAGCAGACAGAGCACAAACGCCTCGTCTTCGGTGATCTGGCGGTGGAAGGACCCTCTCTGTGTGTTTTGACGCTTTTTTTCCATAACGTCTGCCTCCGCTGCAGTAAGAATTAGGGCGCTTAACATTATCTAAAACACATTTTTTGATTCAGAACATGGAGAAGTCATAAAAAAGGCAAGATGTATCTTGTTTCTATATACACAGAGATAAACGAAAGAAAATGGCAGATCCTCCAATTACAATAAGTAATAAAAGCCCATGCCAAAAGCCCGTATTCTGGAAGCTGTCGAAAAGCTATTTTAATAATTTAAAGTAATATTCCAACTCTGCACCGTGGGGGAGGACAGTGTACCAATTTACAGTCTTCCATCTTTTGCATTAGCCAAATTACGACTTGCACATCACTCCTTAATTATCTTCCTTGAAATTTCATCTGATCTTACCATTTCATAAACATGGGTTAGAGAGAGAAATTACAGCCCTTTCGCCCTCTCTTTTTAACTTTATGGTGCACACTGCAGACGTTTGATTAGAATAACCCATTTTGTTCATTTTTAACATATGAATGGATTTGACTGAAGGGCATTTTACATATTTAAAAAAATATTCATGAGCTGCCTTAGGCTTCTGGTAGCCTCTTTCCTGTTAGTGTAAATATATACATTTAATTCAAACGATGATATATTAAAAAAAAAAAAACTTGAGTTGCTGTATTTTGACAAGATTTTTCTTTGAGATCATCTATGAGTCAGTTTCCTGCCTGACCAAGGCGGCTGCATTTATGCAGGAAACCTCGACACAGTGCCTGAGGGCATCCCGGGATTGTGTATTAAACCTCTCTTAAAAAACACACAGCTTTCCACAGCATTTGAGCAACTTGGGTAGTCTTTAAGTGTCTGTAAATGACTTCACCTAATTAGAACCCTTCTCCTATGTCTCCTGAAGGTAGGCACTACACTAGGCTGTGCTGCTTTAATCTCCCCTGATAAGGTCTTCCAAAGCCAGCTCTGAATATTTCTGAATATTTGCATTTTTATAATCAGATCCCTGCTAAATCTCCAAACTGGATTTCTCCCCCTCTTCCTCCAGTACCTTGAACCCCACTCCCATGAACATCATAAATCTACTAAATCAATGGTCTATCCAATACTGAGAAAGGCCTTTAAAATTACAGATCACTGTGTTAGTGCCCCCCCACCTCAAAAAAAAAAAATCTGTTCTTACCTCTTTAATGTGATGTTTGATAGACACCTGTAAATTATCTGTGTAGCAACTATCCATACAAAGAAAGTTTCAATTAAGATAAGGAGATTGTATTGAAACAGTTCTTTGAAGTAATGTAGTTAATAGCCTGTTTGATTTCTGCTTGTGAGAGAGTAATAACGTGGATTCAGGCTCCATCAATCACAGAGCAGATGTAAGACTTGAGACACCGACACCCAGGGGAATAGAGGCAAACTCCAGCAGCGCAGGGTCCCTGGGCTAATGTAAAGTAAATACTCATAAACAGATTGAATGCTGTAAGAAGACAATCCATTCAAGACAGTTATAATCATGAAAGCAACTGCTTTATTTATCTATAAAAAAGGCCTGTAGTGGGGACTGGCTGGGTCTGAGAAGAGGAGGAGGAGGGTGGAGCAGTGTATGTTTACAGGAACCAATATTTCTTTTTTTTTTTTCCCTTGTACTGAAACCCAGTAACCTCCACCCACACATCTATATTCCTGCTGCCTTATGAGCTCCCAATTGAACTAAGTTTCCTAATATATTTAAAAAGGTTTAAAGATTTAAAAAGAAAAAAAATATATATATATATATACACACACACACACACCCGGGGCCTCAAGGGGCTTGGGGGGGGGCAGACACATTATTCGGTGTGTGTGACTCGTTCCATAAAGGATCAGGAGGATTAAGTTAGCTGCAGAACCCAGCAGTGACATAATTAGGCAGCTCGGGCTATAATAAACAGGATCATAAAAAAAAAAAAAAAAAAAAAAAAGTACAGTTTGAAGAAAGAAGGCGTCCATTTCGAAACCTCCCATCTCTCCACTCACCTCTGGGCCTCCCCTTCCCCCACCCCCCACTAAAAAATTGCAAAAGGCAACTGAAGCATTTTTTGACCTTGGCTACAATAATACTTCATGTTTTAGCACTTTAGTCAGCATTTTATCTACTAATTGCTACACACTACCGCGTGTGGCTCAAATCTGCCACTGCAGCTTGCTTTCATTGGTGAGCGAATTGCTTGATAAAAACTGGGAACTCAACCTGGCTATTTCCTTTCTGGCTCCCCCTCTGCGCCCCCACCTCCTCCATTTTTTTTTTTTCCTTCTCGCTCTCTCTCTTACAGCTAGACGACACTATTTTTCTAGAAACCTCCCACACCGATGAACTGAACAGGGGCGGTGAATGGAACCCCAATGACCTTCCACAGGGCAGGGGGTGGGCGAAAGAGGAGTGTGGGGAGCATTGGGAAAGGGGTGGGGAGCGGGGCAAAACAGGGAGGTGGATCCCGGCCTGCTGATGCCAGGTCACTCAGAAAGCCCAGACCTTGGCTAGTATTGGGCAGGGTGACCGGTCTGCCCACCTGGGGCTCTCCCCTCACTTGATTAGCCAAGAAGTGGGGGATCCAGAGGTAACCCCTAGACAGTGTGGACTGAGTCGTGACTTTAAAAGTCAGCCCGGTGTGATGGTCAGCCACCGCCTGGCCCATCCCCCTGCTAGGCTGGCGCCACGGCGAGCCAGGGCTGGTTGGCTACCGTCAGAAGGCGGCCTCCAGCAGAGCGGGCTCGCCGGGCTGTGCAACAAGTCTACAGTTAGGATGATAAACAGGGTTATACGGGTCAGCGCTTTCCCGGAGACCTCTAGTGGTCAAAGGTTGAGCTACACCTTAAATGTGGGATTCTAAGCTGCAGCAGCGGTCTTCAGGGCAGGGCATACCAGCCCTGAACCAGGCTGGGGAGACGTTTCTGAATGGATTTTGAACGGGGATGCAAGAATGACGTGGGAAACTTGGAGAAAGGCATCCTTGCGCAAAGGTCGCATGATGGTCTTTGAGGACAGGGAAAGCCCCAAGGCTCCTGCTTACCTCGGATGAGTCGCATATTTTCAGTGAATCTGGGTTAAATGAACAAGTCGTTTCCATTCCTAGGATCAATGCCGAGCCTGTTTTGTTTTTTCTAATGTTTGTAAATTAATTTGAGTCCTAACTTACCTCAGCCACCAAAGCCACTTAATTTTAACTGGCCATCACCTTTAAATGCCTCTGACATTTATGACTTACTTAGCATACAAACGCCAAACTTCTTTTTAAAAATGTTGTATATAACATACATGACTTTTAACTGGCTCGCAATCTCCCTTAATTCTGGGATATCTTGCTGGTAGAAAGGATGGTGGTAACTCACAGACAGCCCCCCCNCCCCGCCCCACCCACCGCCACACACACACAGCCTCTTTAGATTCTTTTGTGACCCAGCTGGCCCTGGTTGACCTGGAACTTCAGAGATCCGCCTGCCTCTGCCTTCCATGTGAAGGTATTAATGGCATGAGCTTACAACTGCCCTTAGTAAGATTTATTTATTTATTTATTTATTTTTAAATCTAGGACAATTATTTTAGCTTATAAAAAAAAACAGAAGTCCCAGGCATATGAAGCTATCAAAAATCTTGCCGTCTCTCCATCCATACACCACACATACACACCACACACATTCAAACACATATTGATCACACACTTATACACACAGAGCATACATATATACACACACACAAAGCACACACACACACTCCACACATAGAGCAAACACACCACACACTCACATACTTACACACACAGAGCAAACACACCACACACACTCACATACTTACACCATACATTCACACACTCATGCTCATACACCGAGCACACACATATATACACTTACACATACAGCGAGCAAACACACACCCCATAATCACTTGCATACTTACACACACACATCACATACACACACTAACACACTTACACACACTGAGCACACATTTACACACACATCAAGCGCACACATACACAGTCACACACACACACACGTGCGCGCACACACACACTAACACACATACACACCAAGTCTTGGCTCTACTTGGGGTGAGGATGACAATGACTATACATTGCCTATAGAAATGTCCTCTGTGTGGTTTCAAATAGACATCAACAGTTCCTTGAACTTGGTGACTTACAACTTGAATTCATTTGATAAATGTTCAGCAGCTTCTTATGTTTGGTCGTTGTGGGTTTGGCTGATGAATCACCACACTGAAAGTCAAGGAATGATCCTTAACGTGTTTTCTCTGTCTCCGTGTCCATTGCTATAATTATGTGTCAGAAGTAAAGCCTAATTCTGATTTCTGAAGTCTCTCAGGTAATTGTGGTACAATTATCTAGACTGGGCATCTATGTGCGTTCATCTACATTGGGTTGTCAACCAAACCCATGGGAGTGCCTGTACCCACCCACATGCAAAGTGCCACAGATTGACAAAGCTAAGGCCTTTTTTTGGGGAGGCTAACATATGTAAATGTGGCTCATCACTAAGATCAGGAAAAGATCCACGCCCTTGGACAAGAATAGCCTGGAGGTTGTTCCAATCCTCTTTGTCAATGACTTTGGATCAAGATAAAACTGGGTAAGCTTCCACCGAGTAAATCGGAACTAGATGAGTCTTCGGAGAGTTGCCCAATGTGTTCTTTAAATTAGAAAAATATATTGCTTTATCGTTTTGTGTGTATGGGTGTATGGTTTGTATATGTGTGCTTGTGTATATGTTCACGTGTGTGTGTGTGTGTGTGTGTGCGCGCGTGTGTGTGTGCATGTGTATATGAAAGTCCATGTTCACGCTGGGTGTCTTCCTCCATCATTTTTCTCTTTATTTATTGATTCAGGGTCTCCTGCCGAACCTAGCCAATTCCAGCTATTCTAGCTTGGCAGTTTACCATCCCCACCCCACCCCACATCCCTCCCCCTCCATCCCCTCTCTTTTCCTCCAGAGTTCTGGAATTACTGCCATGCCTGCCTGGCATTTGTATAAGTGCTGGGGTTTTGAAGCCCAGGACTCAAGGCCTGCGCCTGCATGCCTAGCGCTTCACCCGTTGAGCCAACTCCTTACCCAGGTAACACCACCTTAATGGTGTCCTAACACCAATTCCCATCAGGACCCCAGAGTTCCTTTTGGAGGGAAATTTTCAAGTAGGCTATTAGATACATCCACTATTAAACCTTAACTTACATAAGTTTCACAGTTAACTAAGCTATATTAGTAGATAATGAAACATACTCAAACCCTGCTGCATTCTGTTTTACTGTACTTCACAACTGCCTATATTCTTTTTTTAAAAAGATTTATTTATTTATTATATGTAAGTACACTGTAGCTGTCTTCAGACATACCAGAAGAGGGCATCTGATCTCATTACAGGTGGTACCACGTGGTTGCTGGGATTTAAACTCAGGACTCTGGAAGAGCAGTCAGTGCTCTTAACTGCTGAGTCATCTCTCCAAGCCCCATTGTCTATATTCCTGAGGTTAATTATCCCTCATATATTTCCTGTCCCCAATGCTGGGTGATGACATCCTTACTACGGTATACTTCTTCTGCACCCACTGGCACGACAATGGTACTTCGAAATGAGAAAGAATGGCAGCATTTGTACTACAGAGATCAATAAAGATTATAAATCAGGCTGGGCAGTGGTAGCCTAAGCCTTTAATCCCAGCACTTGGGATGCAGAGACAGGAGGATTTCTGAGTTTGAGGCCAG
>NC_034598.1:33425764-33433750 GCF_900095145.1 Mus pahari
CTCTCTCTCTCTCTCTCTCTCTCTCTCTCTCTCTCACACACACACACACACACACACACACACACACACACACACGCACGTACTTTATTGGTCCTCTTCCCCTGGAGACCCTTGACTAATCAGCAAATTAAACATAAAAGTAAGAATGCTCAAATCTGTTTCCAATTATTTTGTGACTAGCATCAAAAAAAAATAATCGAGAAAATATTTGAAACCCATCATTCAATATCAGTACGAAGTTTCCTGTTTTATTAAAGAAAGAACAAAATTCAGGGATGCATCCTTACTTTTATTTATTTATTTATTTATTTATTTATTTATTACTTCTGTTTTACTCTTTGGGAAAGATAAAAATGTCAGTCAGCACTCACTTTGAGACTACAGCTCTGGGTAGAGTTAGCCAATACGTACAAAAGGTACAGGGAGAATAAACTGCTGTATTTAATGAGCACAATTGCTGATATTGTTACTGTTTGGGCCTTTATTTCATGTCAGTAAAATATATGTGTGGGTACTTTGCCTGCTGACGTAATAAGATGTCTAATCAAAGAAGAAGAAGAAGAAAAGCCTTTTAAGGGATGAAGGCCTTACCATCATTAGCATCACGATTATCAGTGTTTTGGCTTGTGTTTTGAAGGGATGTTGTATCTGCAGACTGGAAGCAATGACCAGGCAGAAAGTGGGGCTGGGCTGTTAAACTTTAAGGCCCACCCATAGTGACTCTCTTCCTCCTGGGAGGCTCCCCTTCCTAAAGGTTCCCCAACCTTCCCAGCTGGGGACCAATATTCAAACACATGAGCCCATGTGGGGGAGGGGGGCATTTTACATTCAAATCACAACAATGTATAACAAACTTATGTCCCCGACATATGTATATAATTAGATATAGATAGTATGTGCATGTATACAGATGTGTAGACATCTATATAGTATGTATAGATACATGCACATATTTATGTATACACAGACACATGCACATTTTGGGGGGTGAAAGAAGAACTAGTTGTTAAATGCTTAGAGGTTCATTGCTACCTAAACATGGCCCTGAATAGGGCATGCTGCTTCAGATTCCAGTACAAGGCTCATCCTCCTGTAGTCTACCATCATTTTAAAAGATTCAAAGTTCATTCGGAGAATAGTAGTATGTGCCACATGACATGAAATTTGAATTTTGGAGTCCAGAAATCAACTTTATATGGAGGCAGCCATGATTGTTTAGGTATCTATTGTCTATGGCTGTTTCTGTGCTGATGTGGCATGGGGCATGACTGTGAGGGAGACTGAGTGCTCCTCAAAGTCTTTGCCCTCTGTAGTAGAGGCTGGGGGACCCCATTTGAGGGTGCAGGGATACAGTCCCGGGCTAGGAAGAGTAGACTCAGTCAGGTGGCCTTCAGGAGATATTCTTTGTCTAGAAAAACTCTTCCTGGTAGACAGAGGTGATAAATATCTGTAGTTCTGAGAGATGCAGCTCATTGACTGGATACCAAGGATCTTTTTTTTTTTTTTTTTTTTTTGTTTTTGGTTTTGGTTTTTCGAGACAGGTTTTCTCTGTGTAGCCTTGGCTGTCCTGGAACTCACTCTGTAGACCAGGCTGACCTCAAACTTAGAAATCTACCTGCCTCTGCCTCCCAAGTGCTGGGATTAAAGGCGTGCGCTGCCACTGCCTGGATCTTGCTAGTGCCACCAAAGGACAGAACACTTCTTGGGTTTAGTTCCACCCAATGGATGCCTTTCATCCTTGGTGCTTGCCCTAAAGCACTGTATACTTTTGTTGGGTATTGTCAACTATTTATTGAGTTTTCTTGCCCAATGTGGCTCAGTTACTGCCTGCGTTGGTGAGGGGACCCTTCAGAATGAAAGGCGCTATATAAATAGAGGCTTGTTTTATGAATCATTGCAAGTTGCACTATGGAAATGCTGTAATTCACTAATGCTATATCAGCTTGTCTGCCTGGGAAGCTGCCTTGCTTCACCCTACTATTTGAATCTAATACTATTTTTTTAAAAAAAATTTTTAAAAAATGTCCAATCAATTTTTTTTAAATGAGGAGAAGCAGTAGAGAGAGAGAAAGAGAGAGGAGAAAGAAAAAAAACCTCCTTTAATGCAGTGCTTCAGCTGAAAGTTTAATGACACAAAAGGCAGGCAATTCAAACTTACAGTTCCCACAGCAACTGTAACTCCGCTATATAGCACATTTAGGCATAGATTTCACAGCATGTACCTCGATACAAAATACTCCTCACTGGGCATGCAAGGGGGCAGAGTTATGGTTGCTATGGGTACCATGACTTTGAATTTCCAGATTTTTTGGAGAGTTTAAATTCTCAACCAGAACAGCACATTAATAGTTCATTTTTTTTTCTTTTCTTGCACTGAAAATAATAAAGGCCACACCATTGTTTTCTCTGTCAAACCCATCCCCAGCTCAGTAGTCACTGCACAGTATAAATACCTCCCCAAACACACTCACCCTACTTGCTAAAATTAAACATATGACCTCAGCCAAGGGAATATTTTAGTTTGCAAATTTATACGCGATGACTTTTCCTGGATTAACTAAATCTGCTCTCTCATCCTTTCTTGAAATCACCAATAAATTCAGGTTAACTCTTTCAGAATTTGGACATGTTTTATCGGGTGTTCATAGCAGAGAGGACGTGATAATCATATTCATTGTATATGAAATATGCAATGTGTGGATTTATAATTTATATTCTGTCTACTTCCAAAAGGAACTGGAGCCAGCTAACTGCTGGCATTCATTTATTCATTTATTCCTTAAGCACACCATGCAACTTTATGTCTTTATATTGATGGTCTCGCGATCTCCCTTCCCTTTTGATGATCACCGGGGACACCAGAGTCTTTGTTTATGGTAGAGATGACTATGTGTATCTAACTAGGAACACATATGTAAACACATAGCTATACACAGACCCCAGTCTTAGAGATCAACGTGGAAATAACTACAATTATTTACTCACTAACTTATGTTAAGGTAATAAATTTATGAGAAAACAATTTTCTAATGAAAATATTTGTCCTTTCCAAAATAAGCTGTGATGGAAAAAGATACTATCAAGGTCTGCCACGAGCCACAGGGTTGCTGGGAAACTCCATGGTCGTCTTGTGACAGATAAATAGAGAAGAGAAGCAATTGGTGGGTTTGGTGTGGTGGTGATTATTGTCTTGACCTAAAAGACCTCTTGGAAGTGTCTCGCATCCCCATGCCATACCTGAAGAGCTAGCTTTGTGTGTATTTGCCTGTGCTGTTCTGCCAAGCCTTAAGGTTCTTCTCTGCCTATAGGAAGCTCCTGTTTGCACCTCAAAGCACGAGGGAGGATGATATATTGATGGCTCTTTTTAGCTGTATTCTGATAGAACTTTCCACATACTCCAACCAGACTCTTGATTATGTAGCACAGATTGCACGTTGAATTATCTGCCCACTGTGGATCTTACGCTCTGCACTTGTCAAGGAGGAGCCGTAGCTCCTATTATTTTTTGTCTCCTGCCAATGGCACCTGGCATCCCATACACACAGAATATGAGAATTTGATCCAACCCGCGACAGGTGTAACTCCCCATCACTGAGCCCCGAACATATTCTTAGTAACTTTGCAGAACTCGTGAATGTGGTGCTCTTGTTTTCACTATTTTGGGGGGAAGAGACTGAGGCATCTTCACCGTTTAATAGGTAGCAAGTGACAGAGTCAGATGGGTCCTAGCACCATGCTGAGAAAGAGGGAGAGGCCAAAGCAGGAAGCAGAGCCTCTGTCTTTAAGACATCTATCACTTAGCTTGGGAGACAAGACACAGAGCGCAAATAAAAAGTACATAAAATATAGAAGCCGGTGCACAGACGGCTGTAATTAAAGCAATGCCTACTTTGCAGTAATAGCTACTGCCCTGATGAGATATTTAGGGTCAAGTCTTTGAAGCATCTATGTCTCTCACCAGACCCTTGATTGAGATTGCATGTCAGATAAATATATATTTATTTATAAGTTATTATTTGCTATTGCACTGCATCATAGGTTTTTGGCTGTTATACATGTCACATACATGAATATGTTCAAAGCTATTAATCACAAATAAATTTATAAGACTGAAGCACTTATATGTGAACAATCTGATTTTTTTTTCAGAATGATGATTAATTACACACTCTGCTTTGGAAACAGTTCATCTAGACTTCTATAGCTTAATGTAGGCTACAAATATGCTCGTATGGGATTCCCCTCTAGGGGTGTCACCCATCAATAGTCAAGTCACTCAAGCCTGGGTGCCATGTAGAGATGGGTGGAGTGAAGCCAGAGAATACAGGGTTGGAATCCATCATGGTATCTTAAAGTTGAAATGCCAAAAAGTTATGTTTTGTAAAGTAGGGAATCCTCTTTTCACATACCATGTCCCTGTCAGTGCCTATACTTTACCTAATAGTGTGTGCATTTGATGTTTTGAAGCAGTCTCCATTTTGGATCTGACTGGCCTGTCAAAGTCTGGGAACGAAATGTCTTGAGTTGTATGTTACAGGATATTGGATCAAACTGAACCCCAAGATTGTGTTTTTGTTTTTTTGTTTTTTATTTTTTTTCCGGAAAACTCTGCTTCTAGTTGTGGTATGGCTCAGCCTTAGCACACATTTAAAGCCTCTGGCTGGAATGCAGATATGCCCTTAGCACACACCTTTAATCCCAAACAATGAAGGTGAAGTTAGTTTGTGGAAGGAAGCATCCATATTTGAAAGTGATGTCTAATTGCATGGCAGACAAAGTGATGAATCAGAGAAAGGTTTGACAGAACAGGGTCTGCCTAAGTCTCACAAGAAGAGAAGGAAGCCACTTGAGAGGCAGCGCAGAGAGAAGGGGGCGGCATAGCTTTACCAGGAGAGTTTTAGAGGGAGAGATTGAAGAGAGACGCCGGTGAAGTCAGAACGAGCCAGAGAATGAGAAGCAGCTGGAAGATTAGATCAGAATGCCAAAGATAGTAGGAGACCAAGCAGACCAACTCAGCCAGAAGCAGAGAGAACTCAGACTGCATCAGTCAGCTTGGAGAGGAGTTTCAGCCAGGACAGCCGCATTTATCCAGTGAACCAGAGCTCAGAAAGAACTTTCTAAAAAGGGTGAATTTACTCAGCAGTAAAGTCTCAAAGGCTGCAAACATTCTAGGCCTAGATTAGCTTGTGTCGAGGCCAGAAGCTTCCAGGACGAGGCCTAGGATTGCAGGCTGAGGCAGTGAACCTCGGAGACAACAATTACCTCAGGGGAATAAAAGCTACTTTTACAGTTATATCTGTCCCACCTCCCTTCTCTCCTCACATGTGTGTGTGTTCAGGTGTACATGCATGTGTATATGTGTATGTAGAGATCAGAGGACAGTTTCCTATGTCATATATCTATATCTATATCTATATCTATATCTATATCTATCTATCTATCTATCTATCTATCTATCTATCTATCTATCTATCTATCTATCTATATATGAAACAAGTCCTTTTATTGGCCTGAAATTTGCAAAATAAGCTAGGCTGGCTAGGGCCCACTCCTCTTTGCCTCCCTAGCACTTGGAAAACAAGCATGCACTATAACTTTTTTTTTTCTTTTAGGGGTTCTGGGGATTGAACCAAAGCTCTCATGCTTGCAAGACAAGCACGTTACCAATTGAGCTGCCTCCGCAGTCCTGACTGAGAACCTTTGCTGGGGCTGTGAGCTCACTTCAATCGCAGAGATTATGAAGGTGGTGATCTCCTGGGGTCCTGTCTTGTTGCAGGAAATATTAAAAAAGTGAACTGCTCCTTCCTCGTTCCTGCGCTTGTACCTCTGTTCCGGTAGCCTGGCCGGCCGTGCCCTGGTAAGCAATGGGCGACCTGTTTTTAATCTCATGGAGACTCTGACTCAGAACTCCACAATCTCTCCACCCAGCTCTCTAGGTTACCACTGGTGGTTGCTACCATGTCAAACCCGTGCTTTAAATCCCCCCATGGCCTTTGAGGTGCACATCTGGCAAACCTATGCTTCGCTGCTGTACCTTTCTCTCTTGGACCCAGATGAGCTGCCAAGTGGAGGAAAATGCAATGCAAGCCCAGTTTAGAAACAATGGTAACTCAGTCTCTGGGTACAACAACTAAAACTTAATCTTGTAAGCCTTGTTAAAATCTGATTCCTCCAGTGGCGAATCCTTGTGGATCTGCCATGATACCAGGAAACTCTAGCAGCTACATCTTACCCCTCTGCTGTCCCCATTCCAAAAAAAGACCTAACTCTCTCCTGTTTCCTTTCTCCCTCCCTCCAACCCAGAAGTCCTGCCTACTCGCCAAGTGACTGGCTCCTTTATTCATTAGATGATTAGTTCACAAGAGCAGTACCAGGCCCATCCACAACACTGTCTCAATGATCTTTGGTCAATATATAAACATATGTATGTAAGTGTGGAGTTTATTCCAGAAGGCTTTTGTAACAGCAACTTTCATCCCACATAAGAGGATGCTAAAATGGGGATGCTAAGTGACGATACAGGAGTTAGGTCAGGCGAAGCATAGAGAAGAACGTTTTGGGATTGACTGGGGGAGTAAGAAAGTGCTGATTTCATCAGATTCACAACTATGCTAAGAGATTCCTCCTTTCTAGCCATTCTTGACAGTGTGTGTGCTCTAACAGAATAGGGTAGAGTAGTCACAGCTTCTCCATCATTAGCTAACTCCTTCAATCCGGGGATTCACTTTGAATGTTCTTAATTAGAAGGCATAGATCTCCACACCCCGAAGTTAGCAAACTCCCCAAATTTATCATGGGAGAAATGACCCAGAGCCTCTGTGAAGCAGGGGATTGAGCTATGGGCTCTGAAGTTCCCGTTAAGCCCCTGTGGGTGGGTAATGTGTGTATTCTAGACCAGCGGTTCTCAACCTGTGGGTCATGATCCCCAGAGGGCTGGCATATCAGATATCCTGCCTATCTGACCTTCACATTATGATTCATAAAAGCAGAAAAATTCCAGTTATGAACTATCAGTGAAATAATTTTTATGTTTGGGGCTCACCACAACATGAGGAACTGTATTAAAGGGTCACAGCAGTAAAGGTTAAGAACCATTGGTCTAATTGGTCTAGACAGAGCCATTCAAGTCAAAGTCAGCAGGAGAGCACAGGTTTGGGTTTCAAGATCTTCTCTGTGCTGCAGAGTGAAGGGCCATCTGAGGATCCAGAAGCTTAAGCCTATGGAATTTTGGGGGGCAAATGGAGTCACCCTTTAACATGCCTGTATGTTCAATGTATATCGTTAGGTGGAACGAGCTATGGGACAGCGTCATGTGTAGACAGAAAATGTGTCATGTTAATACCTTGCCCAAACTTAAATTTTTTTTTTAAATCAAGTACAGAAGAGTGTACGAACCATGTCGTTCTTTACGATTTATTTATTTATTTACTTACTGACTGACTTAATGTATATGAGTACACTGTAGCTGTCTTCAGACACACCAGAAGAGGGCATCATGTTCCACTACAGATGGTTGTGAGCCACCGTGTGGGTGCTGGGAATTGAACTCAGGACCTCTGGAAGAGCCGTCAGTGCTCTTCCCCTCTGAGCCATCTCTCCAGCCTGAACCACGTCATTCTTAAGTCAACAAAGCACAGGAAGGCATTGAGAGGGCTCAGATGTCAGAGCTGTCATGGTGCCTCCCAGCTCCTCCTGCTTCGTGCATGCCGCTCCCTCTGGACGGTCTTCACTTTGGACTCTGTAGCATGTCCAGCTGAAAAAGCTCAGCATAGCCAAGAAAGCACAGACAAACAAGAACAGTAATTAATCTTCCACAAGGCTCTCACGCACCTCTCCACGAAGACAACACTGGTCCTGGCCCCACTGCAACGGCTCAGTGTAGACTGAGGCTGGGTGGTCAGTCTTGAGTTTATGTTATTTGTGTGTGTGCGCATGCATGTGTGCATGTGCATCTCTCTCTCTCTCTCTCTCTCTCTCTCTCTCTCT
>NC_034598.1:33433775-33437820 GCF_900095145.1 Mus pahari
CTCTCTCTCTCTCTCTCTCTCTCTCTCTCTCTCTCTCTCTCTGTGTGTGTGTGTGTGTGTGTGTGTGTGTGCAGATGCCAAAGGAGCACATCGGATATCCTGCTTTATTTCTTTGAGACAGGGTCTCTCTGAACCTAGAACTATGCTGGTGGCCAGAAAAATCCCAGCCATATTTCTCTCCCTGCCCCCTACAGCATCCCTTTTTACTTGGGTGCTATGATTACAGCTCAGGTCCTTATGCTTAAGGATGAAGTGGTCTTACCTACCGAGCCCTGTGCTCTTAACAATACCCTTTATCATCTCTTTGGTGACAATGTCCTGGATGTTACCAAAGAAAAAAGAAGCTCAAGCACTTGATGAATGGATGTATTAAAAATTTCCATCCCTCCATCTGATAAAAAATTTAAATTAAAATATGAAATTACATTAATAACCTATCAACTTGGCAAAGATTTTCAATAGTAGTCAGAGTTGGGGTGGAAGTGAGAAAATGGAATTCACTCAGCTGGCGGGACTGGTGGGACTTCCAATTCACACAGTGCCCTGCAGCCCAACTTGGCTACACAGACTTACAAGAGGTCTTTTGGATACAGCGGACCATCAGAGTCAAAATTTCGTTGCTATGAAGTTCTCCATTTGTACTAAAAAAAAAAAAATGTGCAAAATTTACAGAACACTTTAAAATGGAAGAAAAGAACATCGGAAAGAAACATGAATACTTAATGTGAATGAATAATTAATATGAATAATTAACAACGGACTAAATAGTTCATGGTATCTCTCCAAGAAGGAAATGCTCACAGAGAGTAAGAATGTTATAGAAACAAATTTATTGACCTGGATAGATGTTTAACATAATGTTAAATTTAAAAGGGATTTTTTTTTTAAGTTAAAACACAAATTTTAACAATATAAGCAAGGTGATTATAAATTTCTATGTGTTTTGGTAGCCCTCCCCTCCCCCCCTCCAATGCAATGCTGATGGCACGTACAAAGAAGATAGACAATGCTTGGCCTCCCTGCCTCAGTCATTACAAAAGTTTTCTCCATGTATGCAATGAGTCTAGACAGAGTATGTTTGAAGCCAAATTAATAGCTAACATTTGCAGAGCGCTCATCGTGGCCAAGGAGAACTGCTAAATGCCTTGTGTTATCTCTTTTCATCCTCGAAACCTTTTGGATATGAGCCTCCCTCCGTCATGCTTTTATCCTCCAAGAAGCTGAAGCACAAAGAGACTGAATAACTTGCCCAGGTTCGCTGAGGAGGCAGCTTCTAAGTGGATGTGAATAATTTGTAGGATTTAGAGATAAAGGAATGGCATTGACCCTGGGGGTATTAAGCCACTGGTTCCTGAGGGAAAGATCATTTGCTGTCACCCCAACACAGAAGATCAATTTATCTGACTAAAAAATAAAACCATCCCTTGTATAGACGGAAGACCCCAGGAGACCAAGATGGGTAAATAATAACTGTCATGTCTGCCAGGCATTTCTCTGCCAGAGAGAAGTGCTTTACTGTTTTGATTGATGAATTTTATTATTATTATTATTATTATTATTACTATTATTATTAATTGGGAGTAATATGAGGGGCATTTTATCTGAGAAAGAGCCTCAACATTGTCAATTCAGTTCAGTTTTGGTGATTTGGGAATTTTACTTGGATTGCCCCTCCCCCATCCCTTTCTTGTATTTTTCTTTATACTCATTGGTCTCCATGATCTTGGGGTTCTCCAGCTTTGGCTCTTAGCTTTTCTCCATCCCTTACAATCTGAGACACATAGACAACAAAAGTCCCCAGTGCCAGAGAACACTAGAGGTTTTTAAGAGCCAGGTCTTCCTCCTTGGGGAGCTAGTGCAATTGATGGGAAGGCTGTGGTAGCCTTGTATCTGCAGAGTACTTAGCATTAAAATGACATTTATTATATTAAATGAAAAGAATGGGTCAGTGGATAAGTGACCTAGCCCTTAGGACAAGTAGGGGGCCAGCAAGCAGTCTACAAAAAACCCAGTTCAGCGCCCTAACTCTTAGGTCTCTATTGAGCCTAAGGCAATTTCAGACAGAGAATGTTCCCTGCTATGCGCATGCTCCCTGCTATGCGCATGCTCCCTCCAGTGCCGGGCGCCATTGTTTTGGAAGGATGGGGGCGGGGGAAGTGATTGTCATCTCACTGTTTGTAATATTTCAGTTTCTCTCAATGCCTCTGCTTCCCCTCCTCTTCAAGGAACCACCTCCAAGTCCTCATCTTTTGTAAAGGATTCTCTGTTGCTACCAGCCAACAGGGCTCTCTGTCTACCAACAACTTCACAGAAAGCTTGCTTTCTCTTCCTTGGCTGGGGCTTTACAGTGGTTTGCTGCTAGACCTACTAAAGGAACCACAGTGAGAGGTCAGCAATGGCCACCGAAAAGAGTTTGGACTGATTTATTCCAGTAGAATGAAGCGCAGTAGCTTAGAGGTACCTTCATTCCACCAGGTTTTCTGTGGATTGAAAAAATTCACACCAAGAAGTCAAAGTGGGAGGCGTGGCTAGAGTCTCAGCTACTTCATAAGTAAGCAGCATTCTCAGGTGCTTCTAAGAGCTTCAGTTTTCCTCCTAGGTGGATGGAACACAAGACACGTGTCGGGGTACATCGTGGGAAGGTGTGCCAAGCAGCAGACACGAAACTACTCACTCTTATTGGAAATACTTGGAGAGCAAATTCCTTTTATAGGTGTCAATAATGGTTTAAGGTGCTGGCAAAACTACGGCATCGTTTGGTACTGTTGAAAACCACCAACAAAAATGCCCAGTGTGAGTCCTATGGGCAGAGCAGAAGGCAACAGACATTGGTACCCAGCACTCTAGTAACCCTTGGAGATGGTGGGCCTTCACGTGATGGGTAGGAGGTAGCCCTTCCTAGGGACTTGTTTGTGATCAATCAGCGTGCCTCTCCCTGTTGGAATTTCCAACCCTAATAAACCCATATAAAAAACACACAATCCCGCTATTATAATTATAAGCTATATGCCTAGGTTGGGCAGATCTAACACTCTACTAACTTGTTCCCCAGCTAAAAGACCCCTTGCTACTTGTGGTTTCTCTCGGCCACGCAGTTCTGTTCCCTCGGCCTTCTCCTCCTCTTCTTCTATCCTCTCTCTTCCTCTACGGTTCTCCTCTCTACCTGCCCTCACTCTGAAACCTCCAGTCCCATCTTCCCCCTCCACTGCCCAATTACAGGTTCTAGCCTTTTATTGGCCAAAATGGAAAGAAGGTTCACATGACATCACCTGAGTGTGCGATGGATGCTCATGGGGCCAACTCATCCTGAGGAAACAATATTAACATCAGAATGCAAACAACCCCAGGCCAACCTATTGCATCTCTCTGGAGATATCATCCATTTTGGAGAAAGCCCAAGTGGATGAGACAGTTATGGAACAATGGGAACAGCTGATGTTCAGTCTAGGGAGGGGTTTAATGCTGTTGAAGAAGGAGGAATGGAGAGTCAGTGCTGTGACTCAGAGGGTAAAACCCTTGCCACAGAAGCCCGTGGTCTGTGGAATGAGATCCATCAGTGGAGCCCACAGGAAAGGTAGAGGGAAGAACCAACCCCACAAAGCTGCCCTTTGACCTTTGTACATGCCACTCCTCCTCATATGCCACACTTACACACAGCTATAACAAGACATAATTAGAATATTTTTTAAAAAGAAAATTAAATGTACCTGTTTTTGTTTCTCAAGCACGCTCCGAAATCTTTTCTGTAGTTCAGGTTTCTTAGGAAGAAGAATGGGTCAAGTAAATCTGAGCTGAAGAGAAAGTGGATGCTCACTTGGCCTTTAGAATGCTAACAGAATACTTCAGAAGGCCCTTCTTAAGGGCAGTGGCCTTGAGTTAAGACTTGAAAGGAGAATCTCTGTTCACGATGCACCTGGACATTCTGAATAGAGAAGCAGAATGGAAATCTTGAACGACATCATCTCTTACCTTAAAAGTTAAGGGCACTGGAGAGGTGGCTCTGCAGTTAAGGGCACTGGCTGCTCTTGTAGAGGACCTGGGTTCA
>NC_034598.1:33439830-33459306 GCF_900095145.1 Mus pahari
CCAGAGATGGCACCACCCACAAGGGGCTCTCCCCCCTTGATCACTAATTGAGAAAATGCCTTACAGCTGGATCTCATGGAGGCATTTCCCCAACTGAAGTTCCTTTCTCTGTGATAACTCCAGCTGTGTCAAGTTGACACAAAGATATCCAGTACAACACATATATGTATATATGTAAATTCATATTTATACCAATCTCCTTGATGGTATATATATATATATATATATATATATATATATATATATATATACACATATATATATATATTCATACATATACACATATACATCATACACATAAGCATACACATAAGCATACACATAAGCATGCACATACACATAAACATATACATATACATAAACAATTAAGGATACTGGTTCCCTCATCTTGGGCTTGAAATAGGATGGAGGGGTTTCCATGGCATGTACAGGGCTGACTGAAATCTTTCTCCAGACTACTTGGGTCCCAGGTCTATCAACTGCTGCTCTTTGTATCACCTGTTCAGCTTCTAGGCTCAGTGATGGGAGCATTCTAAATGATATTAGAGCAGCACCTAAGGAAAAAATGACTATGAATTAATATTGTGACAGCAGTGTTCATTTTAATTAATTATTAGTTGTACAATGACAACAGATTCATTTAACATTTGAGATGGAAGAAATGCAGAATTATAGGTAGGTATTTCTTTTCCTCTTGTCTCCATCTCACTCACTGAGACACGATACAATACACTTAATTCAAAACGCAAACCGCTAGAATCCAAGTCATAATAGGCACAGCTATTTAAACAACTCTCTATGGCTTGGGATTTCGAGAGTGTCAATTTTTCCATCATTACAATAGGTTTTGCAAAGAACTCGGGCATTTATTTTTATGCAAACATCATCTGTGAGATAGATCCACAGAAGTGGAATTTCCATGACAACGTGTAAGTAAATTTACAATGTGGCTGTACTGTCGAATTACCCCCACCCCTGAAAGGTGGTATCAATTTACATCTCTGCCAGGCGTGTGTATCTATAAGAAGTCTGAATCATGAGATTTACCCATTGGATAAGTTGCCTGGGATGGATTAAGTCTGCACTGAAGACAAAACTGATGCTCTCTTCTGTAGTCTTAGGTTTTTGATTACAAGAGAGCTTTCTTGTGCAGGGTCTAGTCGTCAGATCACCCTAAACAACATTGATGTCACAGACCTTTGTAGCTATAGAGTCATATTATAGCTCTAGAAATGTATGATATTGCACATGGGTTCCCAAAACCCTAATCAACAGCCACAGGGAATGGGATTTAGGACTTCAAAATATCTTCTTTCTTCTCTGGCCCCAAATCTGAATCTGTTTAAGAAAGCAAGCAGTCAAGAGAAGAGGCCACATTCGCTATAGTTACAATGTTGATCTGTTTGCAACATTCGCTATAGTTACAATGTTGATCTGTTTGCAACGTAAGTAGACCTCCTTATTCTTTTTCTTTTTCTTTTTCTTTTTTTCTTTTTTCTTTTCCAGAGCTGAGGACCGAACCCAGGGCCTTGCTAGGCAATCACTCTACCACTGAGCTAAATCCCCAACCCAACCTCCTTATTCTTAATACTGTCAATCTGAGATCCTCACTGAGACTTCAGTGAGCTCCATATTGTTGCTCTCCTTAAAGGCCAGGGAGAAAATTCCCTGAAAAACTTTGAGGCATGGGATCAACTAGAAGCATATGCCCTATCTGTAAACTAGTGTGCCTTCTCCCAGAAGGAAGAGGTTAGTGATTCATGGACAGTCTTCCTTTCAAAGCTTATCATTAAGATTAGGTCTCTTTGGTCCATCAGGGAGACAAATAAGGAAATGTTAGGAGAGACTGACGAAACTTGCTCTTATGAGAATAAAAACATCAGTGTCTGTTAAGGATGTTTAAGTATGACCGAGTTCCTTGATTGATTAGTCATGTCTGCTGCGGGAGGGAGTGGGTGGGGGAACTCGTGGCACACTTATCATCCATTTTGTAATAATTATGAAATGAGTGATATTTGGATAGTATAAAAGTTAACCACTTCTGAATTCTAAAGGGTTTAGAAGAGGCCAACCATCCTCCTAGACTTGCTGTCTCTGCTGAACATTAGAAGTCTCTGTCTTAACAGGGTGGAAAGCTCATCTGTTCCTAAATAACTCACAACAGCTCATGCCTTTTCTTCTTCTTCTTTTTTGGGGGGAGGGGGTGGGGGAGGCTATTCCCATTACAGGATTGCCATTTTTATTGTAATAGTTCATAATTAAAGACTACTCTATCCAAATTTCCAATTGTACACTGGGGTAGGAGAGGCAGAAAAGTAGAAGAAGAAAGCCAGTGTTTGCCAAGTAGCCAGGAAAAGACGTAACAGTGGAAAATAAAAATAGATTTCAAGCTATTAAGAATTTATTGCTAACCCTGAAGCATTTAAATCCACTGAAGCTGTATATGTTATTTCACACAATTGAGTTCGCTAGTCTGTGCTCTCCATGGTTTTCCTTACGGAGAACTTGGCTTATTCATCTTGCTTACTGACAAGTCGGTATTATTATTATTATTATTTGATGGGTGACTTCGGCGTTAAAGACAGTGGCTAGATGTGTGAGTGACTAATTAGGCTTAATGTGGAGATCGTGAGCTTTTTATACCGGAGAAGTGGAGATTTGGATGGGATGAATTCAAGGCCACAGGAGTGGGATGGCGGTATATTGAGGAGAAAGCATGGAGAAGGTGTAAAAAGATGTTTTCTGTGTGGCTGATACCTTTCCTTGTTTCTGACCCCTTCCCGTGTTTAGAGTCCCTCCCTTCTCACTCCCCAATGGCTCTCCCTGGGATGGGACTTACTATAGAGATGAAGGAAGTCTCTGGTAAGGCATTCTGACCTTCCTTACTCGGGTTGGTGTTCCTGGAACTTCAGATGCTGGCATGTCTTCTTGCTGACTTTTGACTTGTTCACAGGGGCTGGAGAGATGGCTCGTCGTCTGGTAGAGTACGACTTTCCCAAGCACATGGACCCAGGTTTGGACGAGGTTTGGATCAGCAGCACCAGTGAGAAAAGCCGGGCACGTTCTCACATTCCTGGAACCCCAGTGCTGGGAAAGTGGAGACGAGAGGGTCCCTGGGGCTTGCTGTCCATCCACTCTAACCAAATCGGTGAGCTCCAGGCCCAGGGAGAGACCCTGCTTCAAAAGCTAAGGTGGGGAGAGATTGAGGAAGACAGTGATATTGACCCCCGGGCTATACATGGACACACAAACACACACACACACACACACACACACACACACACACACACACACACAAAATTTCTGAATGAGTCCTACTGAGAAAAAAAAGAAACAAACAATATTAATGCGCAATAGAAGAATTGTAGTCATGAAAGTAAATACAATGGAAACAAAGTATTATCTAGAAGTTTGATTTTTAAAATTGTCACTGTTAATTGTTGTTTGTAGCCAAGATTTGCCTCACACCCATGACAGTCCTCTCACTAAGGCACACACTTACTTTAAATTATCAGCAACTTCCTCCTCCTCCTCCCCCTTCTCCTCTTCTTCCCCCTTCTCTTCCTTCTCCTTTCTCCTCTTCCTCTTCCTTTTCTTTCCTCCTCAGCAAGTAAAATTCAACAATGGAAGCATCTAAAGAGCTGGGATGTAGCTTAGCTGGTACAGTGAGTGCTTGCCTGTTATACACAAGACCCTGGGTTCCATCCCCAGCACTCGATAAACCAGGAATTCCTATAATCTCAGTACCTCTGGGGTGGAGTAAGGGGAATTGAGAGTTCAGACTCATTCTTGGCTGTGGACTTAGTTCTGTGGCTTCAAGTCCACCTGGGTTACATAAGATCTTATCTGAAACAAACAAACAAACAACCCCCCAAAACAAAAAAAACTCAAACACCCCCAAAACAGTCTCTAAAGATAAACAGGAGAAATGAACACATATCTATCTATTCATGAAACAAGTTCCCCCAAGAATAGCCTCTTTGATTCACAGACAGTAATAGAGAGGTATTGAACATACTGATGGCTCCCAACCACAGTGTCATAGTTTGAGAAACTGACTTTTCAAGGAGGCAGTGAGGTCTAGTAGGAAGCTCCTGTCATTTGACTCAGACCAAACCGAGCTTGTTTTTTGTTCCTGTTGTTACAAACTTTAGGTTCACACTGTCCACTTCACAGAGCTGCCTCGAGACCACAATTTAATTGCATTAGAAAGCATTTGAGGCACATGCAGGCAATTTACGTTTTATTCTTATCTCCCATATGCTATTTTTAGGGTACCTTTGCTTTAGCAGTATTTTTGTTCTGGGTGGAGAGAGACACACAAAACACAGATTCACAGAATCTAAGAAATAGCTAGCAGTGCTCAAAAAAGAGAAACAACATTTTCGGGGGTATTTTTATTTTCCATTAAAAATAAAAATAGCTTTATTGAATCTCCTGAAAAAACAAGACAATACAAAACAAACGTACCCTCTTACAACTTACATTGTCCACTCTATTGACTAGAAGAACAGCATTGATGAATTGCCAGTTCATAGTCACCCAATGTTGACATCTGCATTGTCACCCAACGCTGAGATCTAGGCACCTCTGAGAAGCAACAGTTTGGGTAACATTCAAACCTCTCCTCCCCCAGTTCAAAGCCAGGTCAGCTGGTAACCCACAACTCACCTTTATCATTCCCTCGTGGACTATCAAGGAAACCAAGGCCCAGAGCACTAACGTCTCCATGATATTAGAATGTAAGTGCCACAGAGTCGCGACGCAGTCTGACCAAGCCCTCACCTTCATTAAATGCCTTTAGTGACTTAACCAGTTGTCAACAGCACCTGCAACTTCAGAGGAAGGTTTGGAAGGTAATTGAACACCATTGATTTTCCAGGTTAGGTAGCCGATATTAAGGAAGTATACGGGTCTGAAGGGTCTGGACCCAAAGCAATGATGACGGCTGGAGAGAGGGCGGCCTTAACTCTTCCTGGAGAAGCATTTGACTCTCACATACCAGATCCAGCTGTGGACATTTGAATTTACCTGGTGGTGCAGTTTGAACATGAAATGTTCCCCACAGGCCCATGGGTTGGTCCCCAGCTGGTGACAATGTTTGGTAAGGTCATGGACTCATTAGAAGGTAGCACCTTCTTGGAGGGTGTACGTCACCTGGGGCAGACTTTGGGTTTGCACTTGGCCCCACTTTCTGTTCACAATCTGCCTATATGGTGTTAGTGATGTGTCAGGCCCATATCATGGTCTTATCTCAATGCCTTTCCCACCGTGACGAGCTGAAACTTCTCTAGAACAGTGAGCCAAAATAAATTGTCTCTCATTCTATCACAGCAGCAGAAAGGCAATGAAGACACACTGGGGTTTGGACGCGGTAAGACCCCTCAAGGTTCATAAGCTGTCTGCAGTTGTTGTATAATTGAGAAGAGGTGGGGCCTTTAAGAAATGGGAGGTCCTGGGCTGGTGAAATGGCTCATCAGTTAAGAGCACTGACTGCTCTTCTGGAGGTCATGAGTTACAATCCCAGCAACCATATGGTGGCTCACAATCATCTGTAATGAGAAACAAATAAAAATCCTATGGGCCTAGAGCGAGTAGGGGCCTGGAGGGAGGAGGGGCAGGAGTGAGCAGGGGCCTGAGCAAGCTGGGCCAGGAGTGAGCGGGGAGTGGGGGCTGGAGCAAGAGGGAGAAGGGAAGGGGAAAAAAAAAGAAATGGAAGATCCTTAAGTTACTGGGAACCAATTTCTCTTCCTTCCCTGTTTGCTGTTGTGGTCATATTCCCACGTGTTATGTGTTACACAGTCAAGAGGGTCCCTCATCTGAGCCTGTACATGCTTTTTAGTCTTTCCAGCCTCCAAATTATGAGCTAAGTAAACTTGTTTTCTTTATGTTTAAGCCTGTCTCAGGAATTTTGCTATAACTGTTCTACAAAACATCCTGAACAAAAGCAACGTTGGCAAGAAAAGGGTTATCTGGCTTATAATTTCAAATTATTGTTCATCATTTCAGAGAAGTCAAGACAGAAAGAGATTCAACAGTAAGTCAAAGCATATTCATAATAAAGTGTGCCAGCTTGATTTATGTCACCTTGACACAAACTGTAGTCATCTGAGAGGAGGAAACCTCGACTGAGGAAATGCCTCAATAACACTGGGCTGTGGGCCAGCCATAGAGCATCTTCCTAAATTAGTGATTGATGGGTACGGGTTGGCTGTGTGTGTGTGTGTGTGTGTGTGTGTGTGTGTGTGTGTGTGCAGCCCATTGTGGGTGGTGCCATCACTGGGCTGGTGGTCCTGGGATTGATTGACTGATTGATTTTGTTTTGTTTTTCCAGACAGGGTTTCTCTGTAGACTCACTCTGTAGACCAGGTTGGCCTCAAACTCAGAAATCTGCCTGCCTCTGCCTCCCAAGTGCTGGGATTAAAGGCGTGTGCCACCACTGCCTGGCAGTCCTGGGTTTTATAAGATAGTAGAATGAGCAAGTTATGGGGAGCAAGCCAGTAAGCAGCACTCCTCCATGGCCTCTGCATCAGCTGCTGTGTCCAGGTTACTGCCCTATTTGAGTTCCAGTCCTGACTTCCTTCAGTGATGAACTACAATGTAAATGTAGAAGCCAAATAAACCCTTTCCTCTCCAACTTGCTTTTTTGGTCATGGTGTTCTATCACAGCAATACAAACCCAATTAAGACAAAGAACAAGCCGGGCATGGTGGCACATGCCTTTAATCCCAGCACTTGGGAGGCAGAGGTAGGCGGATTTCTGAGTTTGAGGCCAGCCTGGTCTACAAAGTGAGTTCCAGGACAGCCAGGACTACACAGAGAAACCCTGTCTCAAAAAAAAAAACAAAAACAAAAACAAAACAAAACAAGACAAAGAGCAAAGAGAGAATAAATACATTCTTGCTTGTTCATAGCTGGCTTTCTCTTCTCTTACATAGTTCAGGATTCCCTTCTTAGGAAATAGTGCTACCCATAGTGGGCTGGATCTTATGTAAACTAACAGTCTAAGAGTCTTCCACAGATATCCCTGTAGCCCAACCTCATGTAGTTAATTCCTCATTAAAACTGCCCCCACCCCAGGTTATTCTTGGTTGTGTCAAATCAACAATTAAAACTAATCAGTGGGGGCGTGTTTGTTGATTCCCTTAAATATCAACAACAAATCATCACCTTATCCCTTTTCCCTCAAATATCCTACTACCCATACCCACAGAGAAACACAAAAAATCCAGTGTATGTCAAATAAGATACATCAGCCATCTTCATATTTGTGCCTCTGACCTAGCATGACTCTGTACTGTCTTGTTGTGAAACAGAAGCTCAGAAAGAAGAAAGGGCTTTAATACATCTCACATCAGAAAGGGCTTTTCTAAACGAGCACTACAGGATGTTGGTAAGGGAGGGCTTAACATTGCAATGAAATGTTTCCTGATACACATTCACCCAGGAGTGAGTTCCTGGCCCATGACTCTGAACCAGCACTTAATGTACGGAGGTACATACCCTCTAGTGAGTTACCCAAAGTCCAGGGCTGAAGGAGAATGAGTCAATAAATATTATTTGTAATTCCATGGAAGAAAGGTCCATTCGTATTGGCGGCCATCACTGAGGATGCATGGTGGATGGATAGATGCTTATATGTTTATTAACATCTCAAGTTCTGACTAGCCTCTTGCTATAGTGTAGTAGACATGGTTCAAGCATTGGAGAATTGAGTGTGGATGATGAAAAAGAATACTGTATCAACCTTGGACTATAATGAGTTGATCTGAGTTGTTGAAGCTGTCTGCACCCAGCTAAATAGCTCTTCCTCCTCTTTCTGTCACACGGGGAAGGAACGGACATTCAGGGTTGAGTCTGGATCAGAATGTCCTGCTCCTAGGACAATAGCTGCTTGCATCTGAGCTACCACGGAGCCAGGGGAGAAGATTCATATCAATTCTCTGATTTTCTGCTTCTACTTTGATTCAAAACAATACAAAATAAAACAAAACAAAAACAACCCTGAAAGCAAAGCAAAACAGGGCTGTAGTGGTCTGAACAGGCTTGGGCAAAGGAGTGGCACTATTTGGGGGTGTGGCCTTGTTGGAGTAGGTGTGCCACTGTAGGCGTGGGCTTTAAGACCCTTATCCTAGCTGCCTGGAAGTCAGTCTTCTAGCTTTTTTCAGATGAAGATGTAGAACTCTCAGCTCCTCCTGTGTACCATGTGTGTCTGGATCTTGCCATGCTTCCTGCCTTGATGATACTGGACTGAACCTCTGAACCTGTAAACCAGCTACAATGAAATGCTGTCCTTATAAGAGTTACCTTGGTCATGGTGTCTGTTCACAGCAGTAGAACTAAGAGAAAGGCATACACCTTGTTGTGGATGGACACATTTCTTCTGCGAGCGATTATCTTCTATCCTCTTGGCGCTGGCAAAGTGATGGGTTCTTAGGCTTTTACACGCAAATGATTCTGAACCTAGATACCACCCTTCTTTCCAACCCCCATTGGACATGCCCTTCTGTCCTCTCCAAGCCCAGATATTATTTTTCCTTAATAACCAAATAATTGTCGAAATTGTACAAAAAATCCAGTTCCCCGGGGAAGTTTACATTCCGCAGTGATTCTCTTTGGGGAGAAAATTGGCCGAGGATTGGGCTGTGAATTCCTGAAGTTGGGGGCTGGTTCCCTCTCGAGCTGGCATGATCAGAACAGAACAACATCTGGATGCTATCTGTTTTCTTTCTAGAAATGGACGAAGGGAGACTTACTATCTGGCCTATCTGGCTCCTTCTGTTTTCTTTCTAGAATGGACGAAGGGAGACTTACTTGAGCTCCTTATCCCTTACCCTCCCCCTAGCAGCAGCCTCTGATGGGAGCAAGATCAGTAAGAGAGCTCAAGGGAAGTGGGCAGATGGGTTAATCTTCCCAGACCTGTCACCCATCGACTGGATGATTTCGTGACTGTACACAGGCCGTTTATTGAACTTAATCAACTACCTGACAGCGGGGAGACTTAGAAGTCATCATGGGTCAGACTTTGTGACACCTGCTGATGATGTGACACTGCACCGTCTATGCAGAATGAACTTACAATAAAGCATTTGTCAAGGGTGGCTGCTACCCTTAGGAGGTGTCAACTGAGAGCAGATGTGGACCTCTTTTAACTTGCTCCATTGCAGAAAAGTCCCTCCCGATTTGCAGTAAGCTGAGACTGGGAGTTGGAGCACTGAACTTGGCCCAGGGATGGAGAATGAGCCCCTCCCACTAGTAGAACTGCCTTAGTGAGTGAAATTCCGAAACGGACAGTGGTTGGGCATGGCCCCGCAGTCTGAGGCTCTGCCTCTTGCCTGTCATTGCTGCAAATTCAATCCTTGCCTATCATATGTAACAAATGTGTGATAAAGTCTATAAAAGAGGCAGAGGGTTAGTCGGCAGAGTTGGTTAGTTAGCTTGCTGCTATGAACTCCTGACTGGGGTCCCCAGCACCTGTTTGAAAGCCTGGTGTTACTAAAGGTAAGTGTAACAAAATAATAAAGTGAAGGGTGATAGAGGAAGATATTGTGATATCAACATCAGTAGCATCTCACCCCCACCGAGTGTATTATATATACACACAAGTGCATAAAAATAAAAATAGAAATAAATAGATATAGAGACCCAGTGTTGGTGATGTTGTACTCACGGAAGGGAAGAGAATAAAAGTCAGTAATTGTTAAGTTGAAGAAATGATAAAAGAGGCATATAGATCAGGTGTTCAACTTTATAAAGCACATTTTCAGTGCTGCAGAGATGGCTCAGTGGTTATAAGCTCTTGTTGCTCTTGTAGAGGACCTATGCTCAGTTCCCAGCATCCACATGCTGCTTACATCTGCCTCTAACTCCAGCTCCTCTGGCCTACGTGGGTATCTGTGCTCACATCGACAGTGCACGCTCCCCAGCCCTGCTACCATGCACATGCAATCACAATAATATGAATAAATTTTTATTAATGTCTACTTTTATTTTTACTACTCTCCAAGTTAAAATGATATCTTAATTGGCAACGTGGTTAGGAGAAAGGGCTTAAAATCAGGTGATGTTTAATGTTTTTTTGCTTCATCATCTTAGAACTTGTGGTGGTTGAAATGAGAATGTCCCCCACAGGTTCCTGCACTTGGACAGTTGGTCCCCAGTAGGTGGCACTCTTTGGGAAGGCTATGGAACCTTTAGTTTTGGGGAGGAATTATGTCACTGGAGGGTGGGCCTGGATCCACTTCCTGTTCTAGTTCTCAGCTTCCCATGTACCAGCTGAAATGATGATCCAACTTCCTCCTGCCCCCATGTGCTCCCTGACTGCTGCCACCATGCCTTTCTCGTGAGAAGAACTACATTCCTTCAGGAGCTGTAAGCGAAAACAACCCTTTCTTCTCCTGCTTGCCTTCTGTTGGGGCATTGTATCACCATGAAACTGGTAAAAGGCAAATAGCCCAGGTGTTCAACTTTATCAAACCCTTCTGCGTGGTCTCCAAGTTCAAATGCCTTAATCAAGAGACATGTTAACAGTCTGGTTCACAGAAAGGGTGTAGAATCAGATGGTCTTAAGTTAATATTTCTGTGCTATCATCTTATTGTTTTAGGATGCCAAAGGAGTTTCTAAGACTCTTGCAGGTTGGCTGTCCTGGGAGTGGAGGAAAATAATTGTCCATATAACATGTAAGAGATTGTTCATGAGATAAAGCAGATGATGTGTGTGTGAATATGTTGACAACAGTGCTGTGACATCTGTGAGCTCTCAATGAAAGGTAATTCTTATTCACTGTACAAAGTTAAATTATAGAGTATTTTAAGCAAACGCATTTTTAATTAAGAAAACTCAGTTAACAAAGTCTTCATGAAGGGCCCTTATGGGACTTGAATAACAAAGAGATAAGAATAATTTAGAATCGCTTTATTACCACTTATTTACAGGAAGAAGGTGCTTTGGAAAGGAAAAGAAATTATTATGCTTATTTATGTGGGGGCATGGAGACAAGTGTGTGGGAGTATGTGCGTGCATGTGTGAACGTGTGTGTGAGGGGGTATGTGAGAATGTATTACCTACTATGTGTGTGTCTCTGAGGGAGTGTGTGTGTATGCGTGTGTGTGTGAGAGAGTATATGTATTATTGTGTATGTGAGTGGGTTATGTTACTCTGTGTGTTACCATATGAGTACCTGTGTGGATGAGTGTGTATGTCTGTGATGTGTGTATGATGTGTGTGTATGTGTGTGTGTGTGCGTGTGCGTGTGTGTGTTTGTGTATGTGTGTGTGTGTGTGTGTGTGTGTGTGTGTGTGTGNGAGAGAGAGAGAGAGAGAGAGAGAGAGAGAGGACAGCTTTTGGGAGCTATGGTTTTCCATTAACCATGTACATTCCAGAGATCAAACATAGGCTATTAACAAATACCTCTACCCCACAGACCATCTCTTTGACCATGAAAAGAAAAGTATATTTGAAGACTTACTCAAGAGAAGGGTCCACACTCTCCATGAAATCTTATTGGTAAGGAGCCTGTAGTCCATAATTAATACAAGGTACTTTTTAACTTTGTGTCCTCTTTTAAGAGATCAGCTTTGAATTGCCATGCCTGGATTCTTTTTTTTTTTTTTGAGGCTTTAATTTAAAGACATCTATACTACTTTCAACCTGAAATCATGCACGTGTAACATATAGGATGGCTGGCTAAGAACTTGTCCTATCACTGACGGGAGTTTGAGGTATAGGTCTTGGTGCTGCTTTTTAGCAGTCAAATTAATCATAAAGACAATGGTGGTGAGACTACCTCAGGAGTCTCTCCACACTGGAATAGATTTCACCAGTGCGTCACTGCAATTCCCAGGGGGCCAAGGGACCACAGACCGGTTTTGGGCATTTTTACAGTGGAGAAAATTAAAATTTGTCACTTTTCCCTTGGAACTTGGTATAGAGGTACACATGCCACAGAGTAGCAATGTAGCTGTTGATGCCTTTCACGGGTTAAAATCGCTGTGGGAAGAGTGGGGGAAAGCAAGCAGGCAAGAGGTTAGGCCACTTTCTTGTCTTCATATAGTCTGGTTCCAAGTCTAGGAGAGGCCAACAAGGCTGTCTTCTTTGACAGCAGCCGTGGTTGCCCGACAGGTGGTTCTTACTCAGCAGAAGAGACAAGCTCTCGCTGGCTTCAGGTTTTTCAGGTGGCCTCTAAAGCAAGAGAGAATTAGAGAGTTGAGATTTTTCTACTGATGAAGAGGCAAGGTGTATCTATCTGCCCACTCATGAAGCTGATTTCTTGAATGAAGTGCAGACTTCAAATGTGATCAGGTACTACACTGTACACTACAGATACAGTTCCCTGCCCAGCATTGTTACAAATCCAAATTCTGGCCTATTTGATGCAAATGGGGATGCGACAGTCTATAAAAGAAAAAGTCTCCCAGTGATCCTGATGCTGGTGCCAATGGAGGGGAGAAGGAAGGAGTCAGACCTGGCATGGCTAAGTTGAGGAGATAGCAATGACAAACGGGTCAGGAACTCAGTATTTTAAAACCTTTTTGTTTTCTGTTTTTGAACTTTCCAAGATAGAAGATAATTGTTGGAATAAAATGATATTAAGCCACTCAGTGTCCTCTCTTCTTGGTTCCAAGCATGGATACACATTAGCAGGAGTCCAACTAGCTGGAAAGATACATAAACATTCCAGTCAGCTCTTAGCATGGGCATTTGTTACTTTTCTGTGGCCCTGATAATACACTCCAAGAAAAGGCAAGTGATGGAGGAAAGGGTTTAATTCAGATTACAATTCTAGAGGGATACAGTGCATCATGGCGGGTAAGCAAAGCAACGGTGAGAGACAATAGGAACCAGAAATGGTGGGAGCTGGCGGTGGATGGGTCACATTTCATCCCCACACAGGAAATAGTCGGCAAGAACAGGAAATTGGGTAAAGCTCGAAACTCTCAATGCCCACACCCAGTGAGCCATTTCCTTCAGCAAAGTTACAGTTCCTAAAGGTTCCATAACCTTCCCAATGAGTAGCACCAGGCTGGGGACCAAGTGTCCCAACAGAGGAACTTATGGGGGCAATCTCTCATTCAAACTACCTGAGTTTCCAGAGTTCCTCAAGACATACCGTCTGTTTCCACTCTGGCTCTGTAATTTCCTTGGTGCCTTCTTTTCTTTTCTTTTTCTTTTTTGGTTTTTCGAGACAGGGTTTCTCTGTATAGTCCAGGCTGTCCTGGAACTCACTTCGTAGACCAGGCTGGCCTTGAACTCAGAAATCCTCCTGCCTCTGCCTCCCGAGTGAGTGCTGGGATTAAAAACGTGCGCTACCACGCCCGGCTTTCCTCGGTGCCTTCTTACTGACCGTCAAGTAAGCAAAGACTCAAGTCCTAAACAGTAGGTTCTGTAAGCAGTGTTCTTGCTTTATAAATGAGGACACTGGGAGAGCAGACGATGCATCTGACGGCGGGCCACTGGGATAAGTTCATCTGACCCTGAAGCTGGCAACCTTTCTGTTTCAATGCCGGCTTTCATGGACAACCTGGTTCCCACATTACAGTAGCAGATGCTTCATGCTACACAGGGGGTTAACCGGAGTCTAATCCATGCTCTCAATCTGTTAAGAAAATAGGGCCCCGAGGACTCGCAGAGATGTCTACTTGGAAACCCGATCTCTTCCTCCGAAGACACTCAGGTTGAAGCTCATTAGCGGGTACTCTCTAGAGATTATTCCGTTTCCAACGTGTAAAACCTTACAGTTGGGCAAAACGTGCCAGTGAAAATACAAAAGTATTTCAGAGAGGCACGGGCAGTCAGGTGGTGGTAGCGTATGCCTTTAATCTCCGCACGCAGGAGGCAGAGGCAGGCAACTCTCTGTGTCTTTGAGACCAGCCTGGTCTATAGAGTGAGTTCCAGGACAGGCAGGGCTGTTACATAGGGAAACCATGTCTTTATAAGCCATATATATATATATATATATATGTGTGTGTGTGTGTGTGTGTGTGTTCACATGCATGTGGGTACCCTCAGAGGTTAGAAGAGGGCATCGGATTCCCTGAAGCTGGAGCTATAGGCAGTTGTGAGCCAACAGATTTGGATGCTAGGAATATATGTATGTGTATATATGAAAGAGGCAAAGTTATAATGGCTCTGATACACATGAATTCTGTATTAAATGGTGTTGTGGGTCTGGGGGTATGCTCAGCGGTCAAGAGCACTTGCTTCTCTTCAAGAGGACCTGAGTTTAGTTCCTAGCACCAAACTGATCATGGCGAATAGAAACTCTGTCATATTACCTTCTGCTTGTTGCTTCTCAGCCCAAGCCATGCTGATGTCAGTGTTTTGTAGGCAAAATGGTCAGGGTTGGGGATGTGGGGGCAGAGGGTGGGTGGTGGTGCTGAGGAATTTGAAGTCAATTGGCTTCTGCGGACACCACTTCTTACTACTTTGTTAAAATCTGGTCACATGGCTGCCTCTGTTGCAAAGGATGCTGGGAAATGTAGTACGTTCAGAGGAGGAGCCGTTAGGTAAAGGAAGGAAGGGTGAACCCTAAGGTTTAGTGGTCACATACTTGGGATAAGTCAATTCCCTTCTACCTATTCTTTAGAACAGTGGTTCTCAACCTTCCCAGTGCTGTGACCCTTTAATACAGTTCCTCATGTTGTGACCCACAGCCATAAAATTATCTCATTGCCACTTTATAACTGTAACTTCGCTACTGTAGTGAGTTGTCATGTAAATATCTGTGTCTACCGAGGGTCTTAAGTGACCTCTGTGAAAGGGTTGCTCGATTTTTTCCAAAGGGTTGTGAGGCACAGGCTGAGAACCTCTGCTTTAGTTGGCCTGGCTAAGCATCACAGTTTTAACTAGGATCTTAAGCAAGGAGGAGGGAAGGTGTAAAGGAGAGAACATTTAAACTGTCTTGACTTCAGGGTCACAAAGATTTCCCACACTGGCTCAGCCCGAAGTCATGTGTCTTTATCCCCAGGGTGGCTTCCAGTCCCACCTTCCGTGCACTCTGGCTTTTACAATTCCCCTCAACCGTTTTCCTTCGTTCTATTATCTTGGACCAGTGGCTACTAGTAAAACATCATCCAACCCTAAATCACATCTTGGAGCTCAGCGCATGAGTTCACTAACAAAATAGTTGATGTTTGAAACCTGGGGGACATACTAATCTTTAAAACTCCTTTAAGCTCCATCAAATCTACCATTACATCATCCTAACATGACCTGGATTCACAGGGCTATTATTGTCAAATTATCACTTGGACCACTTTATACTTGGGCTGTGGTTTTGAGCCAGAAGTTGGAAACAAAAACACAAAACAAATGAAAGATCAAAAATAAACAAATATATATATATATATATATATATATATATATATATATATATATATATATATATAAAATGACTGAGTATGGAGGAGGGAAAAATTCAACTGAATTTATTGAAATCGACTCGATTCTTCCAGAAATAACTCAAGCACCAAGAGCCAGCTTTAAATTACCGTTTCCCATAGTAAACTAGGAAATGGATCCCCTTGGTGGGCTGTATCTGTCTCTTGTAAAATGACTCTAATTCACTCTGTCACGTGGGTCTAAAACGGCATCCACAGAGTGTTTTGAACCACATCAAACTGAATTCTACTGCTATCTAACCAACCCCTAATTTTCAGTCTATCGGTGTATAAGTATATGCTTTTTGCTATCTCTGAATTTGCATAAACTCCAGCAATCTTTTTCCCTTTCTCCTTTGCTTTTTGCTGATAATGGAGTTTGTGCTGAAATCACACCTTTTTTTTTTTTTTTTTTTTNTGACATGCGTATAGACTTTTTTGTTTGCGGACCTAAGTGCCTTTATCCTGCTCTTCAAACAAGTCACAACTCGGCGTGGAGGCAGGGACTGTCTGGCACGATATTTTCTACATAAACAATTTCAATGTAAGGGGAACAATATGGCTCTAATTTTGATGTATGATCAATTTAGAAATATGCAAACACGTTTGAATATACATCCTGTACATGACAACAGTCATGTGAAACTGGATACACAAAAGAGTTTTTTTTTCTCTCCCTCTAGTGATTTCCCCAGCTTCCCTCCAACCAGATGATATCAGCCTTATTTCCAAGCTTTTAAGTGAAAATGCCTGCTTTGATTGCCTTCCCAAATTGATAAAAATATATGTAGTCAAATAGAATTTCTTTTAATGGTCAAGTTGTCCCCTGGCACACACTTTATCTTAGCCTGAATACAAATAAAAGCAAACTAAATTGAAGAGGGTTAACATTTTTCCGACATAGCTGTGAGGGAAAATTGGAAGTGGCAGTTCTAGATACATGGCCCAGGGATATTTAAGGCACATTTGTTCTGTGTAAGAAAAACACAAAACCAAAAGACTGCTTTGACCATTAGCTTCTCCTCAGAAATGCCAGGTTGCAGGCAAACCTTTGCCTTTTGTTTTGTCTGTCTTGTCTTCATTACAAGCTGCCAGGAGGTGGTTGGGCATTGATGGGGCAGCCCAGCAGTGAGGGCTTCTCAACCTTTCCATGGTCTGACTTTGGAGCTGAGCCACAGTCATGCATCGAGTGTTACCATGAAATGGCTACTTTTATATGCCCAGTGAACACAGAGAGGTTCATTCCTGAAAGGTGAGCATATTAGCCATCTCCCCCTGACCATCCTGAAGTCCGGTGCTGCATATTTGCTGAACAAGGGAAACCAAGCTATGGCTATGAGGTCCGTAGCCATGATAAACTCTCCTTAAGCCCCCGTCTTTCGGGTAAGGAAAGGGAGGCTTTGTGAGGGGATCTAAGTTGGCTAAACTAGACAGCGAGGAAGTGAGCCCGCTAGGATTAAATCTGGGTTCGGTACTTTCAAAAACGATAATGTTCTTGAGCCAGGGAAATGGCTTGGGGGTTACGAGAGTTCATTGCTCTTTCAGAGGACCAGTGCTCAGTTCCCAGCATCCACATGGGGTGGATTCCAATTGCCTGTAACTCTAACCCTAAGGAATATATAACTCTTCTTTCTGGCCTCCAAGGGCACTGGCACACACGTGACATGCACGCGCGCACGTGCGCGCACACACACGTAAATAACAAATATATACATAGATAGATAAATAAATAATTTAATAAATATTCCTTACCCAGACTTGAGACAGCTCCAGAACTAACACACACAAAGTTTTTATAGTTTCATGTTTTTTTTTTTTCCTAAAACTTCTGTCCATAAAGATGCTTCCTTGTCTGCATAAGTACACAGCAGTACATGCACACACACGGGTGTATTGAAGTACTAGAATTACAAACTGCCTCATGGATCTTCTGATGCTGACTCTATAGTCTTCGTCCCTTTAATTTTGTCATTTCTAAGTGATGCATGGTTCCTATGAGATGTATGCTTACCGAGTTTTAATCATGCGGTAGATAATCTGCCTTTGTATACACTAGACAGCTTGTCATCCTGCCCCTCTCCTGATGGAAGATAAATTTTAGGATGTGCCATCCCACTTTTTCTTCATTCATCAACATGAATCTCGAGTCATAAGACTTAGGGTAACTCACCCCAAGTCTAACTTCTCATCAGAGGTTGAGCAGGTCAGGCAGTTCCGTGGTACATTCTGGATTTTTCCTGGTATCCTTTATCTGTTTCTGTTCTCTTGTGGGTACTTTATGTTTCCTCGGGACTCATCTAAACCCTAAGATGGTGGTGTCTGTAAATGGAGGAGATTGGGTGGGCTAATCTCTCTCTGCAGCTCTCTCTGGTGGACTCTGGGAATCACACATACCTTCGTCTACCAGATGAGGATGTGGTGAGAAGGTACCATCTTATACCAGACAGAGTGCCTTTCTGGAAGGTCTACTGGCATCTTGACTTTGGGTTGAAAAGTCACAAGAAATGCATAGGACAGATTCCTGTTGTTTTCTAAGCTGCTCAGTCTAGCGCATTTTTGCTAATGCCTCCTGACTGGAGTAAGGGAGCCAGCAAGGCATTTATCATGTAGATGGTAGTTGAAGGTAACGGGGAGCAGAGCTTTCTTCCCAGTCACAGCTCAGATGGACAGTGTTGGCAGAGCCTATGTTTGGATGGGCATTCCGATGACTGTAGTGATTTTGGACTGATCTAGTGAGACCTAGCAACCTGAGGCAGGGGAAGGACAGTTCAGTAGAAGGACAGTTGCCTAGCATGTACAGTGCCCAGGGATGGACTCCTAATACAACGCAGGCAAGTAAATAAATACCCAATCTAACCTAATACAGACCCAGCGACGTGCTAACAAAAAGCATTCCTGTGAGATCTTCCTTGGTACAGAAAAGTACTAGGTGGTGCTACCCCCAATAATAATTACTGAGCTTGGTAAACCCCTCTCTACCAATGGTCACCTCCTACCTCCCCCCTTCCCCTTTTAGCTTCTTTTGTTTTTTTTTTTCCACTTGGGAGAGGTTTATTATGCAGGAATGGGGAGGGTGGCAAAGGAGGGTAAAAGGGCAGAGAAGAAGAAGAAGGAGAGAGAGAGAGAGAGAGAGAGAGAGAGAGAGAGAGAGAGAGAGAGAGAGAAGAGGAAGAGGAAGAGAGCAAGGAGGGGGAAAGAAAAGAGAATGAGGAGGGGGTGATCTCCTAATTTATATGGAAAATGACATCACACCAGTGAGGGTGGGAACTGAGCCAAGTGGGTTGTAGGATTGAGGGTCATTGTGCAGGCAATGTAGGTCAAGGGTCACATGGTTAGGCCGGAGCTTGGAGTGTCCTGGTGCTAACATTCCTCCCTTCTTGTTATTATAAAAGAAGGGGAGAAAAAGAGAGGGGAAACCAATGGTGAAGAGGGAATAAGGGGTGCCATGTCTCTAAAGCTACTTCCTGCTGTTTAGGGGTGTAGTCACTTTTCAGGGTATAACTGATCTTCACCATCGGAGTTTGTATGGCAATCATCTGAATCAGGTTCTCCAATGGACAGTGATTCCTTTGTGGGCAGCGGCTGGTAATCCTGTAACAGTAGTGGGAGCTGGGCTGAGTTTTGTGGTAAAGCTTACCAGCAACTCCTATTCCCACCTGGGATCCCATGGGTCTCGAATGTAGAGGAAGAGTGTCTTGTGGAATCAATAGAAGAAGTGATTAATCCGTGTCCCTAGCATGTGTATTTCACAAGACCAGTATGGGCAGCCCCCATACACGTCTGGCCATTTCTGCAATAATCTTTTGTCGTGGATGTCGTGTTCATGTTCTGTGCCCTCTGCTGCGTCTGTTGGGGTGCCCCTCGGGCATACCAGGCGTTGGTAGCTGCTGGTTTTTTCTGCTTACTACAATCCCGGGTTTCGTCACCAATTTTATATTTTGGGCGGATAAACCAAACAGCAGACCACGCCAAGGTGATTCCATGTGGGAGAGGTTTATTATGCAGGAATGGAGAGGGCAGCGAAGGGGGTAGAAGGGCAGAGAAGGAGAGAGAGAGAGAGAGAGAGAGAGAGAGAGAGAGAGAGAGAGAGAGAGAAGA